>NC_065510.1:4079808-4130653 GCF_006386435.1 Epinephelus moara | reverse complement strand
AGTGCCCAGGAGGTGAACTGGCACCTCTCCAGCTACCAGTCCATGCTCCACATTTTTGGTCCGGACGGGGACTTGAACAGGCGACCCTCCGGTTCCCAACCCAAGTCCCTATGGACTGAGCTACTGCCGTGTGTGTACCGTATATAGGAATATATTTGTGTTTCTTGCGCCTTGATTTATGTTATGCTTGTAAATATTTAATTTGTTTTTGTTTTAGTTAAAGGGGTATCGTTTAAAATACATGAATTTGCAGATTATTATTTTCGATTGATTGATTACGTTCATGTTCTTATTTTACAAATAAATCAGACGTTACTCAACAGTTATTCAGTACTTGAGTAGTTTTTTTTTTTACCAAATACTCTTTTACTCTTACTCAAGTAATTATTTGGANGTGGTCTGCACGAACAAACTAACCCTGAGCGATGCCAGCGTTACATCCTCATAAACCTCGTGGAAAAACCCAGCGTCTATACGACAGAATAACTGAAGACATACATGTCTCTGGATGGAGACAGTTTTGTTCTTTGCAGTCACGTCTAGGATGTTTAATACAGACAGACGTNAATTATTTGGATGACTACTTTTTACTTTTACTTGAGTAATATTGTTCTAAAGTATCAGTACTCTTACTTGAGTACAATATTTGGCTACTCTCCCCACCTCTGGACATACATGTCTCTGGATGGAGACAGTTTTGCTCTTTGCAGTCACGTCTAGGATGTTTAATACAGAGATTTGTCAAATGGTTTTTGTTTATTACAGACAGACGTGCTGCTGAGCAGCGACAAGGACATAACACAAAGCCAAACAGCTGTATACTGACGACAAACTGCACCTCATGGCTCGGTTACTATGAACTTCTCTTTATTGTTTAATGCACTTTAGAACAATGTAAACACTGCTGCCACTAGGTGGGTGTAAATAAAGGCCTAAATATTATGTCATGCTGTAACCGTAGGGCTCTATGACCCTTTGACCCTTTACCACGAAATCTAGTCAGTTCATCGTTCCAAGTCCAAGTGGACATTTATGCCAAGTTTGAAAAAATTCTCTTGCGGCGTTCTTGACATATCACATTCACACGGATGGGACAGACCTACGTACGGAGAACCCAAAAACATAATGCTTCCGGCAACGGCTATCATTGGTGCTGAGTCATAAAAACATTATTAGAGGGTCCATTTAGCAGCACAAACCCAACAAAATAAACTGTACACAGCGTATCAAAGAAACAAAGCGTTACACATTAAACTGAAGCACAGTAGAGGTGGGGTTCCCAAAACTGTCTCAAATTATACTCTTAGGGGCCCCTGAGTGACTTCTGGGGGCCAGTACAGGTTTAATGCCCCTCCCTTGGGGTTTGGTTACGTCTCCGTCAAGCTAAATTTGTTTTAGGAGTAAGTTCATATAATGATGCCCAAAATAAACACGTATGTGGAATATCTGTATGTGACGAAATCAGGCAGCAAAAGAGGTGAAAGACATTTTGGGTCATGAGACGATGAGGCCAAATTCTTGTCTCAAATAAGAGCGTTGTAAAAAACAAAGACTGAACAAACACACACTCTGAGCCTTGGGAAAAGACTTTAACACATCGTATTAAAGCTCTATAATTGTTTTTATGGATTGCTTCTTGTAGCCATAATTGTTCACGACTCTATAAACGAGAGAGAAAAGGTCCAGATGGTTCATTAGAGCGCCGAAACCTCGTTTGAGCGTCTCACTCGCGTCGCAGCACGGCGTGTAAAACAAGGAGAGAATCTGTTAAAGACACTTCACTGAGGAAAGTGTTGAAATAAAAAACAGATGCAGCTCAGAGAGAGACGCTGTTGAGTTTCTGCTCTGCATTTCCAAGAAGTCACATAACACAGTGACTGTGAGGTCTGCTTACATTTTCTGCTGATGAAGTTTGTGTCTGGAAATTGCGCTGTTATCAGAGAGTAAAAATAACTTTTCTCTACATAGCACCTTTCAAAAGTGCTTCACATATAATAGGAAATAATACACCCCCGTTCATCAGCGCCTGGTCCCTGGGCAAGGTACTGAACCCCAAATTACTCCCAATTGCTGTGCCATCGAGGGGTGAACGCTCCTGATGAACAGGTGGAACCCTGCACGAATGCCATCATGTTGAGAATGTCTACTCTTTGAGTGGGGAGGCAGCCAGCCAGCAAGGTGAAATGTAGAAATGGATTTCTTGTAGCAGAGCCTGACTGGGGCTTTTCCTCGCACCTACAGTGAGAATCATACCACTAGACCAACAAGCCTCAAAGAGTGCTCCCTCTGTTACCAACGAAAAGACGGATTTCATCACTGTTGACTCACTAGCAAATAAAAGCAATCAGTAGGGCTCCTTTTTCCATCCCTTTGATGTAAACAGTTTCCCCCTGCTTCCAGTCTTTGTGCTAAGCTAGGCTAACAGCTCCTGCACATATCCTAGACCAGTAGACCAATCCTAGGTGTCCACTTTGAAACTGTATTGATTGTATAAATCTTCTCTGTGCCAACTAATTTGGAATGATGTTCAAGCACTGGTTGGATGGAGTCGGACAAACTTTGTGGCTGAGATGACGAAGAGTCACAAAAGTTACAGACAGTTTGTGCCAGAAAAGGGGCAGACGTTAATATGTCCATGCCATAATTCCATCACTGCCGAGTGAAACCGGAGGCGCAGAGTCATTTGTCACTGGAATAAATGCAGATTTGAACCCTTCCCACTAAAAGACAAAAT
Source organism: Epinephelus moara (assembly GCF_006386435.1). Classification (NCBI taxonomy): domain Eukaryota; kingdom Metazoa; phylum Chordata; class Actinopteri; order Perciformes; family Serranidae; genus Epinephelus; species Epinephelus moara. The sequence continues at coordinate 4,127,919 of NC_065510.1, read as the reverse complement.
TTCAGATGTTAGTTGGTGTTACAGGGGCTTGTTCCAGATTTGAAGCCCCTCCCACCCAAAGCGAGAATCATGCGCTTTAAACAACAAACCACCTGTGAGGTTTTTGTGTGTTTGTTCTTGTTTGAGCCTCCACACCTCACTTTCTTCTTTCACGAGTGGTCAAATCACATGCTTCTGTACTAAACACCTAATATTTTGAGTGAGCTAAGTGCGTTCATGCTGCATAGTACGGGTAAATGCAGTGTATTACTGACACACTTAAAACAGTCCAAAAGTTGAGGGCGGAATGACGTACACCTCTCAGCCTCAACGGTCACCATCTTTATGATGTACAGAAAGCTACATCACAAACTTCTAAACTTTAAACATGGCGGCTGGAAACAACAAGGAGCCTGAGCTGGCTACAGTGTGTGTGTTCTTTGCACTAAGTACGAAAAGTGTTGTCAGTCAGTGACGTTTGTTGGGTCTGTAATGATTCGGTACCGCCAACAATAATGCGTACGTGACATTTGCAAGCCAGACAACTTGTCCCTAGCTACAGCAGCACACTTTAATCAGCAGGGACATTGTAGCGTAAGTTTGGTTTATGTGTGGACAGAGATAGCGGTCAAATGTTGCTCCACCGTTCATTTGCAATTCGCTGCTTAAAAAGAAGACGACGAAGAAAAAGAGGTGGTTAGAAAAACAACAACAAAAAAACCTTGCCACCTCTGGTAAGTGCAAACTGGAAGTGGGGATTTGAGACAACACTACCCTGTTGAAATTAACACACCATGCAAGAAGTATGTAGTGTACATAGTGTACTACATTGATGTCTAACAAAAGTATGTGATTTGAGACACACTCCTGGTCTGCATGAAGTCTCCAGAGGAACTCCAGAGAAAAACAATAATCTGAAATGTAGATATTAACTGTAACTAGGAAAACTCTTTTGGACAGACTGGACTCTTTCCCGTGTTCATAAAACTGTAAACCCCTCAGAAGCAGATGTGTCCAGTCCAGCGGGTAGCAGGGACAGAGGAGGCTGAGGCGGAGCTACTCTCCAGCTACAAACTGACCCAAATATCATCCATTCACATGGAGGCTTTCCTCCACAGCACTATGAGAGAATATTTAGCCTGATGGGTCACAGTGGGAATGAACCTAATGACCTCTGGCTGTGTTGGTGCCTCGCTCTAACCACCAAGAGACCACAGTCATGTTATTGTAGGATTCTAACCACAGCAGAGCGTCAACACGGAGGAGACACACTCTTCTGTTGCCTTCTTATCAGCATCGACACTCCTCCTTCCAGCACACAGTTCTTCACTTTAACAGGAGTGCACTCTCTGCAGCCCTGAGTGTAACCTGGGTGTGTCATTATAACATGTATGTGAATGTTCTGTTTTGGCAGCACTGAGTGTAAAAGACATTACTGGACATTTACAGAGTCATGGGAAGCCCCTTGTCTCCTTTCAGTCGTCATAAATTCTGTTCTTTATGTGCATCTGGAGAGTCAAAGCTCTGAGTAAAACTCTGCTGCTGATAAAGTCTCCCAGACAGTCGACCTCCATTTCATCTTCTCGCAGCTCAACTGTATGCTGACGTGCACAGAAATAATTACACGTAAACGAGCCCTGAGAGAAGCTACTGCATCACCTTCCAGCAACACATATCTGACAAGAATGTGCAGAATAACTTTGCTGTGCCACTTTCTGGTGTTCAGATTTGGTTAAATTAAGCCAAATAAACTTCTTGGCTGAAGTTTTGGGAAAGATGGTTGTACTTTAAGGTATCCTCGTACAACGGTTTAGTGCCCCAAGAATGATGTCATCATGTGATGTAAGTAACGAAAATGTTTCATTAGTTTTAGTCACATTTTAGTTATTTTTATCCTTCATAGTTTTAGTCGATGGAAATTCAAAACATTTTAGTCACCTTTCAGTCCTGATCAATCAATCAATCAATTTTATTTATAAAGCCCAATATCACAAATCACAATTTGCCTCACAGGGCTTTACAGCATACGACATCCCTCTGTCCTTATGACAGTCCTTGATGTTTTCTATATGTCTTTTATCTTTAAACTAATCCAGTGAGATTAATTCATGGATCATAAATCAGACTCAAGGTGACAGGTTGTATGAAATAATGTGTGTGTCATGTCTCCAGCAGTGTGTGACAGGTTTAAGGGTTGATTTACGAGCACACACTTACTGATCATCATTTGAAAAGCTCAACATCTCTCTATTTATGCTCTCAACAAATAACTAATGTGAGCCAACTAGGATTTGTCCCCAGGTTCATTGTAAACTCTGACTTATCCATGTGACTGTTAAGAAGCAGAAACATAACTTGTTTCTTCATGTGCAACATGTTAGTCTGGAGGTTTAAACTGGTGTCCTCTCACAGAGTTGGTGATTCAAACTAAACTTTCATCTCTGTCAGAGAAAACTGATCTGAGTTCAGACTGTTTACTTACAGCACAGCTACACTCACAGATAACTGAGCCTCCTACCTGCCTGTCAAACACCATCAACCCACAAACCTTCTCCAGTCCGGACTGAGTGGAGTCCTGCGGGGTGAAGCTGTGAAGGCTGCGAGCGGAGCTAGCTGCTAACAGCCACCGCTGCAACTAACAAACTCCACAAATCCATTCAGCAGCTCCACCATCCACAGTCAGACACACACGGCTGATTATTTACTGCTGAATTACAGCTCACAACTCGCACCAACCCAAACATCCTGGTGCAGACTGTTTACTGGAGTTTACCAGCCTGTCGCTCATCAGGCATCTGAAGATCATTACAAGCACGGCCGTTTTTTCAGTGTCTGATAGTCCACCACTAACAATTTCATCATGTCTCATTGATGAAACTGAAACACAGATTTCATCTTAGATTTTATCATCAAGATCTGTTTTCAGCTCGTCATCATTTTCCTCATGGAACAAAGGTTGTTGAGGCAGGATTCCTGCATTCTTGGGGACTGTTATCATGTGATTAATGGAGCTTTTTCACAGCAGACATTTTAGCTGAAACCGATGACAGCACCAGGAGCTGAGAGCCATCTAGTCCCATTATATTGGAGAGAAGGCAGACATATCTACGGTACACTCTGCACACCAAAACTATCTAAACTGATAAAAAGTGCTGCAGGGATGAAGAAAAGTTCATGTTCATAAAATCAGAAACAAACCAGGAAGAGACTCAGAAGTCTGTTGCAGTTAAACAGGTAAAGAATTTGACTTTTCAGGTGAAACTGAGCAGAAAGTTCCTCCTCTGACAGACATGAAGCTTCCTGACGAGTGAAATCATTCAGCATATCTGAAGACTTCCTCCCCCCGAGGAGTTCAGCTGTTCAAACTGTCAAGACAGCAGCGAAATCTTAAGGAAAGTCCAGAGGGCAGACTGAATCAAGAAATATTTCAGAAATGTTACGTCTTTTTACAGTGATGCCTCAAACTTTTATTCCATATCTCAAAATGTAAAGTAGCAACTTTGATAAAACAGACAACTGTGTCTAATTAAAGGTGAGAAATGAATCTGAATCATATCTTTGGAAAATGGATGAATTAATCTTTTAACTCTTTTATTCTTTTCTTTCTGTTCTTTGCAAAAAGTCAGTGAGGAATATAAAAGTCCTTTGTTAATCCGTCTCAGGTTTCCAGTTGACATTTACAGTATGAGTCCCAGATGTCACTGATGACCTGTGATGCAGCAGCCGCTCGTCGGCCTGCTGCAGGTCACACACACTGAATATTTTCCTCACAGAGTCTCAGTGAGTCGGCAGGCAGCTTGTTTTCGAAGTGATGGCGACCAATGTGCACACAACGCTTTCCAGCTCCTCCTGGAGGATCCCGAGGTGTTCCCAGAACGCTTTCCAGCTCCTCCTGGAGGATCCCGAGGTGTTCCCAGACCAGACAAGATATGTAATCCCTCCAGTGTGTTCTGGGTCTGTCCTGGAACACCTCTAACAGGAGGCGCCCAGGAGGATCCTGATCAGATGTTGAACCACCTCAACATGAAGGAGCAGCGGCTCTACTCCGAGCTCCCTCCAGATGTCCGAGCTCCTCCCCCTATCTCTAAGGCTGAGNGATGTCGAGCTCCTCCCCCTATCTCTAAGGCTGAGCCCAGACACCCCACAGAGGAAACTCATTTCAGACGCTTGTATCTGTGACCTCATTTTTTCAGTCACTACCCAGAGCTCATGACCATAGGTGAGGGTTGGGACGCAGATGGACCAGGAAATCAAAAGCTTCGCCTTCTGGCTCAGCTCCCTCTGAACCACGACGGTCACTGCAGAAGCCACACCAAACCACCGATCCATCTCACGCTCCACTCTACTCTCACTCGTGAAGAAGAACCTGAGATACTTGAACTTCTTCTCTTGAGGCAGTAACTCTCTCCCAGCCTGGAGGGAACAATCCACTGGTTTCCAGCAGAGAACCATGACCTCAGACTGGGAGGTGCTGACTCTCATCCCGTCCACTTCATACTCGTCCTCAGACCCCGGTGTGATGAAGCCAACAGAACATCACCTGCTCCCGTACACTTTTATAATGAAGTAAACATATATGAGAATCAAAGGAATCATCTGCTTGATTGAAACATGTCTCCAGTCATTAAACAGTCTGAACGATGAGGTCACAGGCCTGTGGACCGATCGGAGCTTATCAGCTAATTAACAGCATACTCTGATGGACTTCATCACATCCCAGCCGTCACCTTTAACCTTCAGAAATCAATAACCAGCAGCTTTTCATTACAATTAAGTGATGTTGGCTTCATGTAAACTACCTCCGCTCTCGGCTCCGAGGCGAGACAACTCTGTCCTATATTACGCCATCGCACCTTGTATACAGAACGGCGAGGCAGCGTAACGGCATGATATTCCGGTCTTGAACAGGCAGTGTAAAAGGGGCTAAAGTCACTGTGTCACCAGGTGACATGGTCCTTCATCACCAAGAACACAGACACCATCCTGCTGACACAAACACTCAGTAGAGCACCAAATGTGGATTCATCCGTCGCTGAAACTAGTCCCCAACAAAGTCACTGGTTCCTCCTGTTTGATTGATGCGTGATTTATTGATGAAACTATATAATTATGTTTTGTTTCTTTGATATATTTATGTCCAACCAATGGGCTTGGAGCTGAGAGACAAAGACAGGAAGTCACTTTGGCGGTATGAACATGAGATTCGCAGACCGTGAGAAAAACATGGGATCAGCCTGATCCTTCACATTAAATCCCCTCCTCCCACCCGAGTCGGTTCAGAGTGCTGCAGGACGTGCTGCTAGATTTGGGGCTCAAACCTGTGACCCTGCGGTTACCGAGCAGACTAGCTGTCTAACCGTCTGGGCAGCCTCGTCCTGTCAGCAGCTCAGAGCAGAGGAAAGATTTTTAAATTATCCAAAAATTCAATTTCCTCTTCAGCAGAAAAAAAAAAGACGAGTCCGACCTCTCGCTCTCTGCTCTGACATCATCACCTCTACAGCTCTTGTTTCAGAGGTTACCATGGCAACCGTTGCTGCATACAACATCAGATGCTCCCACATTTTCTCAGTTATTAAACACACACACACACACACACACACACACACACACACACACACACAGTGTCATGCAGTATTGTATACACAGTACCCCCAGCCTCGTCCTCCTCTCTGTGAACTCTTCGCTCTCATAAACTGAGCCGTCTTCACTCAGTAAACTTTACTCTGGTAAACCTCAGCGCTCTGTCCTCGACCTCCCTGGTTCACCAACACAAATCCTCTCAGTCTGGAAGCCCCGAGGTGAGCGAGCTCTGGTTAAATCTCATAATGGGTTACAGATTTGTTGAGGTTCCTCTGACAGGAGAGCAGAAATACTCAAAATACCAACTGAGTGAAACTCTTTGCCCTGAAAGCAGCAGATCCTGCAGTTCGTCCAACACACGAGTCCAGTGTTAGTAGCTCTGATCTTTTCGTAGGTACGAACAAAATCTACACTTGCTCCGGACTGCTCGTAGTGCTCGTGTCAATAATATAATATAATAATTTTTGTGTGAACTTGTGAGTTTTTGCATCAAGTTTCATATTGAACTATTTTTGTTTAACTTCTTGGATGGTTCTTACAAAAGAGGATGCAGAGTTAACAGCACCTGGTACTTCCTTCCAGGCCTTTGATTTACCTGTCCCTGTCACACCACTGCTGACAGAGGAAATAAAATGTTTTTCTGAACCCTACTTCATCTAAAATAACTTCAATCTCTGCGTCAGAAAAGTTTTTCTTTCTGTCTCTGTCTTTGTTTGTTTGCTCCATGTTCACAGCATGCACCTGTCCACAGTAATTATCACCTCCATATATGGTGTCACTGGATATTCATGGGTGGGATGGATGCTAATTGCTGACGAGTGGGAGCGCACTGTCAGTTTAGGATTGATTAACATTCATGAACATGCACACGTGCCTATAGTCAAATCCAAGTTTTCTCCAGCGTTCATGAATCCAGTGTAGGTTTTTAGTCCTGAGGATTTAAATCTACTCACAGATTTACTAACATTTCATGAATGAGACCCAAAGACTATATTCATGGAAATGTGCAGTAGAGTTGGGTCGATTTCTGACATTTGTTCATGCTGCTAACATGCCTGCATCATGTGAAGGAGGAGAACTTTCTGTTCATTTTTCCGTCAGGTGTCTGCAGTGATCAAACAGCTTTTAAAAGCAGGGGAGCTTTGTAATTACATTGCTGGTTGTGCTGGCTCTTTGAAGCCGGCGGTCCATTATGCTCCTTATTGTTCCCCCCAGGGCATCATGGGAGAGCTGTAAACTTCAGCTGCACAGTTTTATGGGTTTTTGCTCTGAAATGACAGTCACAGCGGAGGAGTTCAGTTTGAACAAAAACTCTCACATTAGGTTCATTGTTTAATATTTGTCTGTTTAAAGGTTCCCTCCATGTGTCACTTCTCTTTCATGTTGGCAGATATTTTTCTTTTCAGTCAGATGTTCTTCAGCGTAAATATTCTGAAACAAAATGCACCCTGACGATGAATCAAATCCTACATTAACAGTTTAACTACAGGGTTGGTCTGTTGGTCCAACAGGAGGAAAAGTCCAACATGTTTAACCTTAACATTGAGGGACACACAGAAAAGGACACTAATCACCTACAAGAAGAATAATTACTGTTAATCTCTCACAGCCAACATGAGAATGAAACCGCCTGAAAGACACTGAGTGCTGCATCAGAGTCACAAGTTCATGTTATTACTTTAACTGACTCGTACTAGAAGAAGCAGCTTCGTTAAGGCGGATTGATACTTGTGCGGCAGAGCTGACACCACAGCCTACGCATGTGACCTGCGTCTGTGTCACTCTGCAGTTACACCTCCACAACACTAGTTGTAGCTAGCAGAGATTTCCTCTGCTCATATGAAGCCAGGATAAATCACACACAAGACTTAAAATGTTATTTTAGTGGAGGCTTTATTGTCTTCACAATTTATTGTTTCTTATCTGTGAAATTAAAGTAAATCAAAGCTTTGTTTCCACTGAGGGAAATGGTTTCAGCTTACAGAGACAGACAGGAGGTCTGCGTCACTGTGACGTGTGGTTACATTTCTGGGAGGGTATGGTGTAGGGCACGGCGTCCATTCAACGTATTGCTTTTCAAGACTGTGATGGTTACTGTGTAACAAAGATCCTATTGAATTATTATTATTTAAAGATTTCTGTTTGAAACACTCAAGCAGCACATATAAAGGGCTCATCCAGGATTTGAGAATCAAACCAAAGCGAGACTCATACCACTAGACCAACGAGCCATAAGAAGTCTGTCCTCTATTTCAGATCTCACAGTTGAATCACAGTGGAAACAGCTGAAAATGAAAGACAAGTCGTGGTTCTTTTGCCATCACTATGCTAACAGTTTCCCCTGCTTCCAGTCATTGTGCTAAGCTAGGCTAATCAGTACATATGTCCAGTACCAACTGTTTGACTGATTTGTTTGTCATAAGTCTTATTAACTTACCAAATTCAGAGCTATGTTGACATACTCACACTCATGTGGAGGGCTCGTCTGGGTTGAACCCCGGACCTCTCGCACCTGAAGTGAGAATCATACCCCGAGACCAACAAGTCGAGACAAAGACTGTTCACTCTGTTTTGAATGAAGATCCTGACAACAATGGCGAGTTTTATGGGCAGGGGGGCGGCCGTCCTTGGAATCCCCCTGAGTAAACTCTGGTCTAAACAGGTCAAAGTGAGTCGTCTTTCTGTCCGTTGACGTGACGTCCCCGGAGAATCTTTGACCTTTTCAGAATGCAACTTTATGCTGCTGCAAAGACTCTAAATGTGAAGGTTTGAAAAGATCTGGTTGACGTTACTGTCATATTCCAGAGGATGAAGGAAGTATTCCACAATGTTTTGACCACCACAGGATAAGAGGCTTCGCTGGTTTAATTCCAACAGGTAAAAAAGAGTGAAAGTAGCAATAAAGAGGGATTTTTTTTTCCAGCTGAGGAATAGTGCAAGAGTCGTCATTTAACCAAGTACTGCAGAAACGTAGTTTTGCACTTTAGTTAGTGTTTAAGGTGGGGGATACAGATTAAAAAAGGAAGGTCCAAACTGATGCAGCAGAGGTGGAGGTATCCTGATGTAACCCATATGAAATATAGGGCTACAAATTCCCTGTATGTTGTTAGAGATATACACCGATCAGCCAGAACATTAAAACCACTGACAGGTGGGCCACTTGCCATGAGGGGGGGTACTTGGTCTGCAACGGTGTTTGAGTGGGTGGAACATCCACATGAATGCCAGAACCAAAGGTTTCCCAGCAGAACAACGCATTGGAACAAAATAATCAGAGTTATTCACTTCACCTGTCAGTGGTGTGAATGTTTTGGCTGATCGGTGTAGTTGCATGTTGCCTCCAGTACGGAGTGCAAGCCACTGTAAAGAGTGTTATTTATAGTCTCTACCTGTATGTGAGATCACTTCCTTCCAAACATCCTGAAAACGTCTTGTATACATGCTACAGGCAGACAGAGCAAGTCCTGGTATAAATGGCACAAGATAATCTTAAACCTTGATTATTCAGTCATACCAGTGCAGATAAAATGCTCTTCTATCAGATTATGAGCTGTGACTGTGAAGATGTTAACACCATTTACAAATACACTAAAGAAAACAAACTGATTATATCATATTGTGTTCCTGCCGATATATATCCTCCTAAATCCTGCACACTGGAGCTTTAAAGTGAACTACAAGGAGCCAGTAGTTGTCTAAATGTAGGATCTTGTTCTGGACCGAAGCGTCCAGCTGACCCGCTGCCAAAGCACAATTAAAAAAATTCAAATGAAAATCCCAAAAAGACAAGAGACAAACTGTGAGACGCTGAGGAATGGGGCGGGGGTCTCTGCAGCCTCATGGATCAGCCTGATGAATAATTTAAAGTGTCTTCAGACAATAACGGCTCTATTCTCTTTCCTCTCCGGGGATCGCTGTTATGATGCCAGGCCCGGCCCTCTGTCATTACACTGTTTGCTGTTGTCGTGGAAAAAACCACCTAACTGCAATATTGTGGTTTCACTTTTTCCCTCCTCAAAATAAAAGCTGACATGATCACTGATGTGTTGACTGAGTTGCATGACACTTATTGGGCCCTTGGAACGCCTTAAAGTCCCATTGCATGACGATTTCAAAAATACATTAAAACTCAATGAGAAAATAAGTATCATATCCTTCATTCTTTGTGGACTGTGCTGTGAACGCACTGTGTGTGTGTGTGTGTGTGTGTGTGTGTGTGTGTGTGTGAGACACGGTGGTGCTTTGTCATTGTGCCTGTAATGCAGCTGTATAAAGTTATGTGAGGGAATCGCTCTGGGCTCTGTTTGAGGAGACTGAACATGTTAAAATGAACGAGAATGGTTTTGTTGGGATCACTGCCAGCCCCCCTCCACCACCACCACCGCCCAATATCTTTGGCTCTGTTCCCAGGCCTTTTCCCAGCCCTGTAATACATTTCTATCATGCAGGAATGTTGCTGCTACAAAGTCCCTCAGCAACCTCCTCCAGTTAGAGCTAGAGATTGGCTGTGGAGCAAGTCAGGGATGCCCCGTATCCCCTCTGCTGTTAAGTCAGGCAGCAAAAAGAAAATGTGATAAAGACGTGAAGTAGAAAGGCAACAGCAAAGGGTTAAAATAACTTCTATTGTGAGATAAAGCGTCCTCAAACAGTTTTGTTAAACTGCGGGCTAAAAATCTGAACACTAAAGGCCCATACACACCAAACTGACTCCAGAGAACTAGCAGCAACAAAGTCAGGTTGCTGTGTCGCCTCATGTTGCCCATGTCTCGGCCAAAAAGTTGCACATGAACAGACCGCAAAGACTACAGCCAACCAGCGTGCACCATCTGCACCTACATTCCACAAAATAACTCCACACCAGCAGACAGTGGTCGTCTGTAACTGCATTTAAAAAGAACCTAAAAGACCATCGTAACGCTAGTTAGCCAGTTAGCACATTAAGATCTGAGAGATCAGAGCATGTTTACCATGCGCCAGTGAACAATAACGCAAACCATCAGGAAACGTTTCTGCTAAAGAGCTCAAAGATAAAGAAAAATAACCTGACCTGATGTAACAAGTTTGTTTTGGTCTCACTCCCTCTGGACTTTAGCTTTTTGTTTACTTTCCTCACTTCTGTTTCTCTTCTCGTGCGCTGAGCTGAACATGTTGAATCGGCTGAAAAAAAGCAGACAAGGGCCTATGAGAGACAAACCACACCGGCCAGGACGAGAGATACTCACCAACGGCCCAACACTGACTGACAGCCGACCGTCAACGTGGTGTTTCAGGGCCTTAAGATGCAGAGCACAATTTACATGGTGCTTTTTTAACCTCCTGTGACCTTGTGTTCTCACATGAGGACATCACATTTTGGGTTTTGTTGCACTTTATACTTAATTTTGCTGAACTTAGACCTGTTGTCCTTGTTTGTGGACACTTGTCGTGCCACAAAGTGGCAGGAAAGTGGCAGTAAAAGCACAATACACGAATCCTTGTAAAAACAAGATGGCAGCCATCTCTGCAAAGTCAGTATGCAGCTGATCACGACACAAAAGTGGACAAGGTCCAAAACAGATTTTATGGTTGAAATTTGTTTATTTATGCTTAATAATGTTTGCAGTTTGATATGGCAACAAATTTGACGAACTAAGCTCAGACAGTCTTAATGAGGAAATACTCATTTGCAGACATTGGGACTTTATTATCATCTGGTTTGAGAACATTGGAACTTTATTATCATCTCTTTTGAGGACAATAGAAGTTTTTATTGTCTCATTTGAGGACATCAGGACTATATTACCATCTCGTTTGGGGACGCTGGGACTTTATTATTTTATTATCGCAGTATTTCTCACAGGCCAATTAGCTGAGACAGACTGTTCCTACAGACAAAGGGACATTCCTCGCTATTACAAACAATTAAAGATACCCGTTGTCCTCATTAGAGGACATCACTTTTTTCCCAAACTACTTACTGTTCAAAGGTGATGTTGTGTTTACTGATCCCAAATAGCTCAGAGAAATTAAAAATGCACTCCAAACAAGAGCTCAGGTCTCAGGAGGCTCGGCCGCAAAGTAGATACTCGTCAGCAAAGGGCAAAAATAACTTGTGTCATGAGATAAAGTCGTCCTCAAACAGCTTAGTTTGTCTGCGGACTGAAAGTCTGAACACTCAGATCAGAACATGATTTATACGGTGCTTTTTTTTTAAGCCATGAAACACAGCGTGCATGAATCTGGTTTATGAGCTTGGGAATGTTTGACGATTGTGGTTCTGCTATCGATTCACAGATTGTTGTTTTTCTTTCCTCCCATGTTGCAGAAACCAGAGTCTGCTGTGTTGTGCGTGCCTCGTTGTTCCAGTCTTTACTGATCGAGCTTGTAAAATATCTGCCACAGGAGATTATTTTCATACAGCCAGTGAATCATCGCACATAAACGTCTCTCTGGAGTATTTGCCCGAAATGGGAAAATGATACCCACAAAATATTTGGGTCTGTAATGTGCCCGCCTTGTGACTGAGGATTTTTCCGGACAAGAGGTGAGCGCTTTTCTCTGCTTTTCTCCTCTGAGCAGTTTGAGGCTCTGAAACATTGTCTGAGCTTTAAATGTAAATGTACACACAGTGTCATGTTTGTGACTGGAGCAGGCTGGCCAGGAAACAGCTGTGTGTGTTCCTCCAGTTTTTAGGGTGTTGGCTAAACAGCTGAAATATGATTTTAACTCGTTCTGCATGTTCTGACATAATTTATTTCACACAGGCGGTGGAGGAGTGACATGATCAGCATGCAATGAGCTCATAAACTGAGACAATACATCAAGTTCTACATGCTGTCTTTGTTTCTCTGTTCAACTCTTTGTCTGATTTCTGCTCCTAAAACTGTAGTGACATCATGACATGCTGCTGACCAATCACAGTCAGTTTAAAAAAACTCTGACCTTTAGTCGACATGTAAAGCTGGTATACACTGTGCGATTTGGGGTTGTCCCAGAAGAAAGATGACCAGTGTGACAAAAAACAATCTGGGATAAAATTTCGACAGCGTCAGAAATTTGCTTGTAGCGACAATTATCAATGAAAAAAGCCTCTAAGACGCCCAGTAGGCTAGGATGACTCCTTCCATCCATCCATTTTCATCCGCTTATCCGGGGTCAGGTCGCAGGGGCAGCAGGCTAAGCAAAGCACCCCAGACGTCCCTCTCCCCAGCAACACTTTCCAGCTCCTCCTGGAGGACCCTGAGGTGTTCCCAGGCCAGATGAGATATATAATCCCTCCAGTGTGTTCTGGGTCTGCCCCGGATGCCCAAACCACCTCAACTGACTCCTTTCGACACGAAGGAGCAGTGGCTCTACTCCGAGCTCCCTCCGGATGTCTGAGCTCCTCCCCCTATCTCTAAGGCTGAGCCCAGACACCCTACTGTGACTCGTCGAAAGAAATCCACGCTAAAGTCTGATGAAGTGTTTTATGGTGATTTGTTAAACAAACAACTCAGATAACTAAGGCAAAACGAGATGAAATATTCTGTCATAACATTGAACTGAATATTCTGTGATAACCTTCAACAGAAAATAGTGGAGCTAAAACTCACCCTCTTTGTCTAAAAGCTGCTGAGCCAGTGACTGAACAGGTAAAATACTGTGAAACCACACCTGTGCCAATTACTACCCAAAGTGAAAGTGCCCCCCAAAAAAACGTGCAGATGAAACAAATAATAAACAAGGGTTAAATACACATTCTGGCTCCTACACTGTAGTTACCTCCTACATCTACCAAGCAACCAACAAACCCAAACAAACAGACGGATATCAGCTCGTCAAAGAGGTAAAACGTGCAAAAACAACCCAGTTTCACTCGAATTCGCCAAAAACCTGCACTTGATCAGTGACTTCCAGCCTCAGCCTCGATGAAAAAAGCCGTCCTTTCACACTGGAATGATACGCGGCCAGTCGCTGTTATTGTTTAATTGCGAAATGTGTCAGGACGACAGTGAACGTTAAGGCGCCAAAAGTCAGAGTAGGGCGGCGGAGGGGGTGGTGGATGGGTCCAACAACCACCAATTTTTAGTCAGGAGGCCAGTGTTCACTTCCTGTAAGATTCTAAAGCCAAACCCTGTTCTTTAGTCCTAAACCCAACCACGTGCATTTGTTGTTGAGGGAAAAACGTCAATTTACGGTGTTGTACCAACGTAGTGCTTTTCTTTTGAAAGAGACTGTACGCAAACTGTACATTTCCTGTGAATTTGTATTGTATTGTATAAAGTGTATTTTGAAAACAGACAATGCATGTAACAGGCTGAAGTTGACACGGCGTCCCAGAATGTCAACAACCAACACACGCAGGGTACCTTGGACGTCATATGTGTGATGGATTCCAGCAAAGAGGAAAACCTTGTGGACTTGTATCAGCAGAAGCTCCGCCTGTATGATGTGTCCTGTAGCTCTGACCATGATCGCATAAAGAAGGACGAATAAAAACTGCAAACATTAAGGAACAGCTTGGATGCTGTTTTTTGTCTTAATGCCTTGCACTGCAGCTACTCTGTCAGACATATATATTGGATTGATGTTTATTATAAAAAGTGATTGAAGTGTGCACTGTTCAGCTGTAATATCTTTGAAAATAACAGTATCAGATCAGGACTCTGTATCGACAGATATATATGAAATGACTCGGATCGGGTGCAAAAATACTTCATCCTTAATTATTAATATTGCAAATAAATACAAATTTAATATTTGGTAGAGTGCGAGAACAATAAAAATATTTGCTGCAATAAAAAAGAGGTGAAATGAACAAACTCAAAACTTTTATTTATTTTATTAAATAACAGATGCTGACAAAGTTTCCCTTTGGAGACATCATTTTCAAACCTCTTGGTAGCAAAATAACCAAAATGTGTCCCATCCCTCTCCATGCGCCTGGTCCGGACCCAAATCAGATCTGTCAGTGAAAATAATTCAATTCTGACAAAGCGTTTCAAGTTTCACACGGCGTATCGCCTACTGAGCAGAATTACAATCCAGACACATTCGACAACACTCATTCACAGACATATTGGGTCTCATTCATGAAACGTGAGCAGAACGCAATTTACGTGTATTTCGGCGTTCATCATTATGTTAGTAGCTCCGATCTTTTCATAGGCACGAACAAAATCTACACCTGCTCCCGACTGCTCGTAGTGCTCGTGTCAGTAATATAACGCACAGAAATGTTGCTTGTCATCATTAGAAATTAGTTTTATTTCGTATTGTGCTCTGTTATTTTCATGATACGCAGATGTCTTTGAAACATGTGCGTAAAACATGACGAGATTAGAAATATGAAACATTTAGTTAAATTAGATGGTATAAGCAGATTTAAGCTTCAGATTAGGTTCTTAAAAACGTGAATGAGTTATTTGAATCGACTTAAAACCAAACTGGAAAACGCTGTCCTCTGAATGAATTAAAAAAACAAACCAGCGTGCTCCTCCTCTGCACTCTTTACGCACCGCAGCCCCAAACTGCACGTCATTTTTGTGTAATTTAATTTCACAGACGTGACGTGGGAGACGTAAAACATTATTTCAGATTGAGTTTTGGTTTGATAAGACCTGTGGACGTGGGAAAGCACTTTGGCGTCTGTCTCTGCTCACACCGGGCAGAGTAGGAGAGACGGTGTGATTTTACGCCAGCCTATCTTACTTGCTGTAAAACTTAACGGTGGGTTATTGCCGACATCAGACTGCCTGTATTATGATGTGTTAATAGTGGTTTAATTTCACAACAGAGACAAATGCTGCTGAGGCTAAGGACAAACTGACAAACACGTCTCTCTGATGATGTCAGCACTGCGCTCGTCTGCAGCAGACAGCTGTGAGTGGGCGGAGC
Source organism: Epinephelus moara (assembly GCF_006386435.1). Taxonomy (NCBI): domain Eukaryota; kingdom Metazoa; phylum Chordata; class Actinopteri; order Perciformes; family Serranidae; genus Epinephelus; species Epinephelus moara. Next base: position 4,112,505 of record NC_065510.1, on the reverse strand, counting down.
CTCCTGTAGCTGTTGTTGATTTTTTTTTGTGTGTGTGTACTTGTGATCTTTTTGCATCAAGTTTCATGTCAAACTATTTTCGTTCAACTTCTTGGATGGTTCTTACAAAAGAGGATGCAGAGTTAACAGCACCTGGTACTTCCTTCCAGGCCTTTGATTTACCTGTCCCTGTCACACCACTGCTGACAGAGGAAATAAAATGTTTTTCTGAACCCTACTTCATCTAAAATAACTTCAATCTCTGCGTCACAAAAGTTTTTCTTTCTCTCTCTGTCTTTGTTTGTTTGCTCCATGTTCACAGGTCGACAGGATGCACTTGTCCACAGTGATTATCACCTCCATATATGGTGTCACTGGATATTCATGGGCGGGGATGGATGCTAATTGCTGACGAGTGGGAGCACGCTGTCAGTTTAGGATTGATTAACATTCATGAACATGCACACGTGCCTATAGTCAAATCCAAGTTTTCTCCAGCGTTCATGAATCCAGTGTAGGTTTTAGTAATAAGGTTTTTATGTGCAAATCTACTCACAGATTTACTAACATTTCATAAATTAGACCCACTGATTCTTCACTGTCACAGCTCGTCCCTGCATGCCGGAGTATGGTAACATTTGTCTGTCGCTCAGTGCTCCATCACGTTTCTTTGCTCTGATTAGTTGCATGTCTTTCCAGCTGTGTCCAGAGGCATTATGAGGCATTTTGACACGTAGCTGCTGATAATGTCCCCTGGAAATCAAAACTGAACCGAGAGGTTTCAGACTAACTCGCATTTGCAAATTGACCTGGTGATGTCAGGCTAATAACCTGTGATGAGGGGTCATAAACAGACATAGCCTTGTTTTAAGAGTCTGGAAACCAGCAATCTGTCCAGTGTAGATGTTTAACCCAGTTGGTATGCAGTCTGATCCAGTCCTCCACCCAAATAAAAAGGGCAGTCTGACAAGTGAGCAGCCTTCGTTCTCCTCTGACATTTACAAACCGGATGTCTTCTCCTCTGAGTTTTTTTTTCCTGGATGTGAACACAGTTGCCTGTTAAGTGATTGTCTGTGACACACATTAGTAAGCATGCTTGTGTATGTGTGTATGTGTGTGTGTGTGTGTGTGTGTGTGTGTGTGTGAGTTGTGCAGAGGCCAAACATCTGGACGTAATTAGCCGAACTCGCTGCAGACGATCCTGCTCATTCTGAGTCTCTGTGGAAAACAGGAAAAATTGGGGTTTTTCTGGTGACTAGAAGGAGAAATGTTTCTAATAGTATCGAGAGCGATGCAGAATCTATCTTCTCCAGTTTTGAATATTCCAGAAGGGGATGCCGAAATCCCAATTTTTTTTTTTCTTTTCCCTCCATGCCGGCAACATCCGTGGTTGGATGCATCATGTGTTCAGGTTTTCTGTCCATCCATCAGTCCATCCCATTTGCGATATCTCACTAATTTCTTTAGCTTTGGCACAAACATCAACTTGGGCTCATTGATAAACTGATTCGATTTTGGTGGTCAAAGGTCAAGATCTCTGAGTTGCTCCAACTCATTCTTGTGAACGCAATCCCAAGAACACCTTGAGGGAATTTCCTTGATTTTGGCTCAAACGTCCACTTGGACACAATAATGAGTTGATTAAATCATGGTGCTCAAAGGTCAAAGTCACTGTGACCTTGAAACCATCTCATTCTCATGAGTGCGGTTCCCCAGTTGGGCATTGAAGGAATTTTCTTTTCAAATCTGGGACAAACATTCTCTTGTAAACAATGAACTAATTAGATTTTACTGTTTAAAGGTCAAGGTCACTGTGACATTGCATCCTTCCCATTCCCGTAAATAAGATATCTCAAGAACACCTTGAGGGTATTTCTTCGAATTTGACACACAAAAAATTAATTAGGTCTTGGTGGTCATAGGTCAAAGGTCAATGTCAATGTCAAATGTCTGCTTTGAGTCAAGGATGAACTGATCAGAACTTTGTGGTCAAAGGTCAAGGTCTCTGTGACCTGGTCCATCTTATACTCCTGAATGTGATCTCAAGTACACATTGCAGGAATTTCTTCAAATTTGGCACAAACGTCCACTTGGACTCCATAATAAACTGATTACATCTTGCTGGTCAAAGGTCAAAGTCACTGTGACCTCACATCCACCTCATTCTTGAGAATGCAATTTCTCAAGAACTACTTGAAGGAAGTTCCTTAAATTTTGACCAAACGTCCACTTGGACTCAGCAATAAACTCATTAGAATTTGGAGGCCAAAGGTCAAGGTCACTGTGACCTCACAAAACATGTTTTCAAGAATTCATATATTAATTATGACAAACTTCATAAAATAATGAAGTGATGACATTTTATATCCAAAAGGTCAAAGGTCAGCTTGACTGTGACATCATCATGTTTTAACGTCATATCTCAGGAACAGAAGGGGAGACATTTGGTCAGATACTGAATTGGTGACTCTAATCTTGAAACTGTGCTGATTGTATAGATCTTCTGTGTGTGAAGCATCCATGTTTTCACTGACATGGATGGAGACTGTCAGAGACACTGGATCTGACAAACCTGTGAGTCTGATCACAGACGAGTTCCCCTGAAGATCTCGGCGGTGACATGAGGTGCCTTGCTGGAAGGCGCCCCAGCAGCAGCTGTTGACTTTAAACACTGAGCGCGTCTGTGCTGTGTTCAGATTAATCCTGTGTTAGTGTGTCTGCAGCTCTCGGTTCCCACGCAGTCATCCATCATGTGATTCCTGACGGTGGGAAAGCCGACACAGAGAGAGGGCTTGTGTCTGCGGCCACGGTGCATTCTGGGAAGGATACGCATCCTCAGGGAGGACAGAAGGTCGATTCACCCCTTTTATTAAGTTAACATTTTTATCCCTTCACTCATCTTTAACATGCTGAAAGAGTCAGGAAGGTGTGTGTGTGTGTGTGTTTGAGTTTTAGATGTGATTCAGGAAGAAAAATGACCGTCTGATAATAAATATCTCCAGCATAGATTTTTTTTTTGTGACCAATAGCCGACTACGTTGAGCCGTTCATCAACAAGCTGGGGGTTAATGTGCATGACTTTCTCTTTTTGTTCTTTTTTTAATTTAAAATGGTAAAAATCTTATGAAATTGTAGAGCTGCATGTTGTGCCTATTTGCCCCCAAGCAGCATTCTCTGGGGCTGGAAAATGAAGCCAATGCCAAAGTGCCAAAAACTGCAGTTCCTCTAATGTCCACTTGAGGCTGGCTCCAAGAACGAGTCAGTCCCCACAGACCTCCATGTTAAAACATCTTTACAGCAGAAATAAACATGTTTACAGCCTGGTACAGAAAACAGTTTTGGTCTCTGTAGCTAATTTCAACATTCATGACGACTGTACGGGGCTGAATTTATATAGAACTCACCTGTTCACATTTATTAAGGCCCAAAGTTAAGTATATTTAAGGGCGGGGCCACTTGAGAGACATCTCACTCCTCCACAGCTCCACCCTCTCGTCCAAATATGGTCAATTCTGGTTCCATAAAAACAAGATGGCGACAACCAAAATGCCAAACTAGAGGCTTCAAAACACCCAGAGCTGATAAACACGTGTGACAACTGCAGGGTCATTTGACCTGCGTGTGAATGCCTGATGCTGTCACCAGACTATCACACATAGAGACAGATAACCATTCACACTCACATTCACACCTACGGACAATTTAGAGTCACCAGTTAATCTGCATGTCTTTGGACTGTGTGAGGAAGCTGGAGCACCTGGAGGAAACCCACGCTGACACGGGGAGAACATGTCGGAACACCTGGAGGAAACCCACGCTGACACGAGGAGAACATGTCAGAGCACCTGGAGGAAACCCACGCTGACACAGAATGGCTCCCCCACCCTGGGGTTCAAACCAGGAAACCTCTTGCTGTACAGTGACATTGCTAACCACTGCTCCACCGTGCCGCCCCAGTATATCATATTTAATTTACATTTCCAACTGTTTAACTGATAATTAATCGGTCAAAACTCTTATTGTGGGTTAACAGTTAAAATGTTCATCATTCCCATCCCTACTCCAGCATGTCAATGCCAGTTCTGTCAGTTTGTTGTCTTCTCGTCTGTATCAGCAGCAGACAGTCGGGGTTACCTGAGGTCACAGGTCCTCTCCTGTCACTCATGTTGACACCTGAAACTCCTTCAGGTTCAGGATCAGCCTGTCAGACAGTGTTAGGGATCAAAGTCCAGAGTCAGTATCACTCTGGAAATCTGTCAAAAATGCAGAATTCCTCAAACTTAAAATAAGAGAACATCATGATCTGCTGCCACAGAGCTCGATGTGCTCCAAAGAGACATGTGAGAGGACTCGTCTTTATGTCTGAACAGTCTCTGATGCTTTTAGGTTGTAGAATGTCCTCTTCACAGAAACTGAGCTTATCAGATGTGTTTTACACTCAAGTTTCTCACAACAGACACACTCTGTCTGCACTGTCTCATGTCTCAGCTGGGTCTCGTAACCGTGACCTGAAGCACTTCAAGTCCATTTTTACTACAGTACACATGTAAATGAGGCGTTGATGGCCAATTAAAAGGCACTGAATAAATAAATATATCTACATTTTGCAGCATAGGCGGATTTGTGCACTACTGCACACTGCACAGAAAGTGCAGAGACTGTTTTTTTTTCCTCAGGTAATGAAACCCTATTTTCATGCACTGCATGTACAGGCTTCAGAGGGACGATGGCAGACGTACAAAGTGCAGGACTTTGACACCAGAACTTTGGGCTTTCATCCAGAGTGTTGTCGTAGGTTTAGGTAACAAGTGCACTTTGGTTAAGGTCAGGGAAAGATCATGATTTCCATTAAATGCTTATAAAAAAAAGATTAAAAAAAGCTTCAAATCAAATCAAAGTTTATTTATAAAGCACTTTTAAAAACAACTGCAGCTGACCAAAGTGCTGTACAGGATAAAGAATGACACACACATATATAGCAATACAAAATGTACACAAATATAAAGCAGAATAAAACCAGTAAGAAAAATTACATGCGTAAATGAAATTAAAGAATACTAAAATATTAAAACTACTACAAGCACCCAAAAGCCATTGAAAACATGTACATGTTAAGATTTGTCTTAAAAGTGTCAATGGAAGCGGAAGCCTTTTCCAAAGCTTTGGAGGAACTACCGCAAAGACACGAGGCTTGAAACTTTGAACCTGTTCTCACAACAACATGGTCTCACTCTGAAGTCGTCAAATACTGGCGCTTGGTCAGTGACTTCAGGCGTCAGACACCCACAAAAAAAGTTGTTCCTTCACGTCGGCATGATACGCTGCTGGTTGCCGTTATTGTTTAATAGCACCCGGGGAAACGTGGTAAGACAACAACGTAAGTTAAGGTGGTGAAAGTCTGAGTAGGGTGGGCAGGAGGGGAGGTGGGTGGGTCCAACAACCACCGACTTTCACCCAGTAAACCGGTGTTCACTTCCTGTAAGATTGTAAAGCCAAACTCTTTTTTCCTAAACGTAACCACGTGTGTTTGTTGTTGACGGAAATAAAACATCAATTCACAATCCTCACGATGTTTGCTGTGGCTACTCATCTGTTTTCGGATTCGACATTCCACGCCAAGAGTCCTGGACTGAACCTGCTTCTCAGGAAGCTTTGAACCCGGACACTGACTCTGTTACAGTCTTCAACAGTATTCTGCAGGTTGGCGTCTCTTCTAGGTGTCACACCATCCACCATCTCCTCCACCTCACGATGACAAGATCAGCTCATATGCTACGTCGCTTTAGAAATGTTGATGATGCACATGAAACGTACAAATGTAACGTGTCCTTGGTTTGCAGAAACGTACAAGTTTAGTGTGTTGTGAGAGGGAACAATATGCACGACAGCTGCGATATCTTTAGTTTATATTTCCTTTCACAGAAAGTAATGAGAACATAATGTCATGTCATGAACAATAAATGTCACAATCAGACAAACTGTTTCACTGACAATTTAGTTTTTCCTCTTCAGAATAAGTTAAACTGTTGTCGAACAGCACGTCAGCAGTAAACTTGGTGAGAAGGGTTTACAAAACTGACAGGAAGTGAGGTTGACAAAGACAAACTTGAAGTTTTTAAATTCAAATATATAAGGACAGGGTGCAAGAAGATAAAAGTCACCACACTGTTGCACAAACAAACCTAAACAGGTCAGTAAAGAGCTGCAAAGACAGAGAAGAAGAAGAAGAAGAAGAAGAAGAAGAAGAAGAAGAAGAAGAAGAAGAAGAAGAAGAGTTTCTCCTGCTGCGTGCTGACACAGATATCGTCAGCCTGAATCTGTGCAGCCGTGTCTCGCAGCCTGTGTGAGTGTTTTCTTTAGTCCAGAGGAGAGACGCTGCAGACGGCCTGAATATGAACAAGAGCTGATGATGGAGCCGTGCCAGGTTTTCCCACATCGCACGCTGAGAAAATTCCTGATCCGACTGCATCAAACCGAGAAAGTCAACATCAGCTGATGTGGAGCTGGCGGTGAGGAGGGAGCAGCTCTCTACACGCACACACACACACACACACACACACACACACACACTCGTGTTTGTGTGCTGTGCATCAGCCCTTACATCTGTCTTGTTCTCATAAATGCAATATCCCAAGAACAGCTTGAGGGGATTTCTTTAAATTTGACATAAAAGTCGACTGAAGAAAAAACTGATCAGAATTTTGTTGTCAAAGGTCAGTGTGACCTCACAAAATATGTTTGAGGCCAGTGGTTCCCAAGTGGTGGGTCGCGGTCCAAAACTGGCTCAAGGGTCGATTCTGAATGGACCGCAAGTGACTCACAAATGTGTTAAGTTTGTAAAAACACACTTTATTTTGAATTACAGAGAATTTTCAGCACAGAGCTTTTATTCTGAAGTGCCGTTTCCTGTTGTAGAGTCGGTGAATAACAGACAGCTACTTGACAGACAAAGCAAACTAGCTCGACAACATGGACAAACAAAATAATGAAGTGATGACATTTTATATCCGAAAGGTCAAAGGTCAGCTTGAATGTGACATCATCATGTTTTAACGTCATATCTCAGGAACAGAAGGGGAGACATTTGGTCAGATACTGAATTGGTGACACCCATGTTGCTCACCCTTTTTCCCCTTCAGTGGCGGTGGCCTTGTGGGTAACCTGCGAGTGCAACACGTCCTCGCTGTGACCTCGTCACATGTCCACGTTTGGTCATGGACTTTCCACGTCCACATATGACGTCCTAGGTACCCTGGGTGTGTTGGTTGTTGACGTTCTGGGACGCCGTGTCAACTTCAGCCTGTTACATGCATTGTCTGTTTTCAAAATACACTTCTGTTTTCACAGGAAATGTACAGTTTGCACACAGTCTCTTTCAAAATAAAAGCACCACGTTGGTACAACACAGCAAATTGATGTTTTTTTCCTTTAGCAACACACATGTGGTTGGGTTTAGAATCTTACGAGACATGAATGCCACTCTCTCGGCTGAAAGTCGGTGTTTGTGGGACCCATCCCTCCTCCCCGCTCCACTCGGACTTTCGCTGCCTTTTCTTTTGCCCATGTCCTGCTGCGTTTCCCCCTGATGCTGCCGGGTGACGTTAAACTAAAACGGCAACCAGCTGCGCAACTTGCCGATGTTAAAAGACACCTTTTTCATTGGTTTCTGAAGCTGCAAGTCACTGTCCAAGCGCTGGATTTCAACGACTTCAGGTGAGACCTGGCTTCTGAGTGTGTGACATGTGCTTCATCGTGTGTGGAGGGAAGCAGCTCTCTCTCGGGCGTCATGGTGAAGACCGCATGTTGCAGATAGTGATGATAGCAGTAGAATTAAGTGTCTAATGAGCTCATGGCTGCTGCTCAACCTCATGAAAAGGCCATGTTTGTTGTTTTGTGGTGAAGACTGCTATAAAGTATTTGTCACCGCCATCTTTCCTTCAGCGGAGTGGTCCGGACCGCTAGGAGCTAGTTACCAGCTAACAACCAGCCAAGCTAAATTAATGCAAAGAAGCCAGCGTATTCCCAAACTATAGTTTGGAGCCGGTAAGCTGTCATTGAGAGAGGTAACACTAATCTGAAACTGTGCTGATTGTAGCCATGTTTTCACTGACATGGATGGAGACTGTCAGAGACACCGGACTGGTGGGCGGAGTCATACAACCACAGGGTGGACTGGTGGGCGGAGTCATATAACCACAGGATGGACTGGTGGGCGGAGTCATACAACCACAGGATGGACTGGTGGGCGGAGTCATACAACCACAGCATGGACTGGTGGGCGGAGGCGGAGGTGTTTTTATTTTTCAAAGTAAGGCATTGACAAATGTGTTTTTTTAAACATGTATTTTAAAGGTTTTTCTTCACATCTAAGAAGCTGACATTGGGGAGATCTTCTGTTTCCCTCGTTAGAGATGAAATAATACAGTTTTATTTCTGTCAAAGTTTAGATTGAAATGAAATAGAGAATAAATCTGTGGCGTCAAACTGTCTGTTAAAGTGTAGCTGAATGTCCAGCGGTGTCATCGAGACACATCAGAGTGTTTGTATCAGACGGAGTGAATCAAAAGCTCTTGACTCTGCCCTGAAGCTTGATGATGAACTCCTTCATCTTCAAGCTCAGAGTGAGTTTTGAACTCACGTCACATTAACATCAGTAGATCTAGTGAGGGTCTGCAGCTGTTTACTGAGCTGCCTCATTTCACAAAGCAAAGAGCAGCTCCATCTAATGACATTTCCCTCAAACAAAGAGAGGACAGTGAGGCATCTGTCAGTAAACAGAGGGCGGAGGGACAGACGCTTCGGTTTTTACTGTCCTCACATCAGGATCAGATTTCAGATCAGGACCGCTCTCCTCTCAGTACCAGCATCGTTTCAGCGCTGAACCCAAAAGGATCTGGGACCAGCTGCACAAAACACCTTAAGTTTGATGCTTAGGGCTTAATTTCTCCTTAGCTGAGGGGCTTACACAGTTGCACAGAACCCCTTAAAAGTTTCTTTAGTTAAGGAAAAACGTTGAAAGAGATTTTAAAGCAGTAAAAGTTTCCATGGAGACTGCTGGTTTGCTTGGACTCACGCTTGTGACGCCTGTTATCGTCTCACAAAGTTGGCTTATAGTTAGATAGTGAAAAAAATGACAGGTCAGAGGAGGAAAAGATGAAACTTCTGGAGGGAAACAATCATAAAACACAAACTACAAAATAAATTTCATCCTCAAAAACGACTGTAAGGAAAATGAATAAAGTCAAATCTAAAGTATAAAATCTACCTCTACAAGGAGAAAACCATAAAACCTGGTGTCTAAAACTTAAGTGAAGAAGAGAAGACTTCAGGGTGTTCTTCAGGGTTTTATTATGAGGAAACCTTAACTAGGAAAGTCGTAACTTAAGGTGTTTTGTGCAACTTGCCCTTAGCTTCAGGAATACTACAAGCTCAGTTTTTGACCAAAGATTTTTTTAGCTGACGAAACAGGCACACAAGAACTTTTTCTTTGCTTTTCAATTAGCAAATTGATTCACACTGATTTCCTGATTTAGATTCTGATTAAAGAGGATGCAGATGATGAGTTTTTCTTGGTCTGTTTTGAGCTGCTGTGGTCGTGTGTCAGTCAAGGATGAAGCTTTTGTATTATAGCCTATGATATTGTTTTATTTAAGGGATGTAAAGAGGTCCTACTCTGCTCCTTTTCAGGTTCATACCTTTATTTTGGGTTTCTGCTGCCTTCCGTTGGAATCGCCTGTCTCTTTAAGCCCCCTTCCAGAAAAAGCCCAGTCTGCTCTGATTGGTGAGCGCTTCTTCCACATCTCGCTGCAGGTGGGGAACAATCTGGAAATCCATCGGTAAAAAAAAACAAAACAATTTCCTTCCTTTTCCTCTGGAGGCACAGCCCAGAGTTTTTCGACTCACGGAAGTGCAGGGGCCTCGGCGATCGCTCACGCCCTTCACTTCCGGCGGTGCCCCCAGGGAATTACAATGTCTAGAAAGCATCAGTGGCTGCAGCTGACAGGGACAGAATAGCGGCACTTTCTACTGTGAAAAATCACCAGTAAAATCTTCTAAACACAGCCGGGCATGTTCCAGCAAGAGTATGGTCCAAAATTAGCATCGGCAGCAAGATAACGCTTCCCTCACGAAGGACGTTAGTTACAGTTAATTTTAATGCTGTACCAGGGACTTTTCCACGGACAAATGGTGGCCACCCTCCCCTATTTTCATCAGCGGATGAATACACATTTGGCACTCTAGTGAGAATTTGTGTTTGTGGGATTAAGTCGGGGAGTTATCCTGTACCATAAACAGGAAACAGTCGAGTCACTCTGAGCTGCTGGGCGCTGATGAACCTCTGCGGTTGTTTCGGGGAGTTTTTTTTTTTTTAAACACTCAGCCCGTCCCCACGCCGTGGACGTGGAGGTCAGAGATAGTGGGAAGCTGTGCCACAGGAGGAGGAGCTGACCTCACAGAGCAGAGCAGAGCTGGTTATTCATTGACAGGATGCACCGCCGCCCTCATAATGTGGGTTTACTTTTATACTACGATGACCAGAGACATACAGGGAGGCAGACAGCTGTGTGATATTTACCTCATTAACTTCACAAACAACAAGAGGGGTCAAAGGTCACGACACATACTCAGGATGGAACAATACCAACATGCCAATATCCACTGAGTCTAAATGACGAGAGAAAAATGTCACAGAAGACACAAACGATGAATTTGTGTGGCGCTGCTTCTGAAACACTGCAGGTTTAATCCTTAAAGGAACAGTTGGGTTTTTTTGAAGTGGGGTTTTTGGGTACTTTTTCACAGTCAGTATGTGACCTACAGCTGGAGTCCGACACAGAGAAGCTTAGCAAGTTGCCCGTCTATGCTCTCGTCAAAGGCACCAGACTCCATTAAGAAAAGCAGTCATTTTAGCTCACTGGACACAGGAGCTGCTGGTCTACAGCTGCCTCAGTCAGTTTGTTCATTTATGTTACTGTGTGACTTTGAGGAATCTGAATTAACCCTTTTAAAAGCCAAAGTCACACAATAACATGAACACACTAGCTGTTCGAGGCAGCAGTCGACCAGCAGCTCCTGTGTTCAGCAGTGGCCCCACGTAATCTCTGCTTTCATTCCAATTGTCCAATTACATGATTTGAGAGGCGGGGCTTCTGTGGTGGTCACAACAAGTGTACAGTTGGTGAACAATGGAGGAGAAACTGGTGGTAGTGGTTGCTGGATACCCAGAGCTATACGACTTTACAAAGCACAGTTAGCACCATCTCAATAGAAAACAGCAGATAAGTGCAGTACTGTAAACGTCCATGATGGAGGAGAAGCTCCTGGACCAACTGGTGGTACTCCCCATGATCCAGCCTCTTTTTTAGGGTCTCATGTACCCACACAGATCTCTGTTTATCTGCTGACAGCCTCTCACCCTCAACCAGAGCTACAGACAGTACCCTCTGCCTCAACATGGCAGCAGCTACACACTGATTACTGCAGGATACAGAAACTGTAATTTCAGCGTGTATAGAGGGAGCTAGGGTTTGCTTTGGTGAACCGGCTTCAAGGTAAACTGTGATATGAAAAGTGACAGTTATCATACTGTGTACATTTGCTTATCCACGATTTAACTGGACGGAGAATCGCTCCTTTATTTTACTTATTTTCAAAATACTTTTTACACAACCCTCCATAAAAAAAGAGTTCAAGTTTCAGTAATACTTCGTCCAAACAACAATAACAATTCTGTTTTCATTCCTTTGAGGCTCATTGAGATGGTTATCGTACCATGAAAATCTCATACCGTTACAACCCCAGAGGCAGCATGTTGTCACATCTAACTGGTGAATTATGGGTTAATTTCAACCAAAGCAGAGTTAGTGACTGTTGGAACAGTGGAAAGATGAACCAAGATGGTTTGTGAGAATTTTATTTTGTGTCTGTTGACTTTGAAAGAGGTGTGTTTCATGATGATAAAATTACTGATTATTTAAATGGAGTCTGGTGGGTTTGGTAACGGTGATTTTGGGGCTGTGTCTGGTTGAATAAAACAAATCTTACTCTTTAACACAAAAGTCTATCTCTGTAGGGATCCTTCTAGAGGACACTTCTAGAACACTTCTAGAGGACGTACACTGACAGTGTGAACAGTTACACTGTAGTCTGTTTCGTGGCTGCACTGCTCTCGTCCAACCCTGGACAAATCCCAGAAATAGTTCTTCCAATTGGGTACCGAGACACCAAAACATGGAAAATAGAGTCCAGGTTGAAAAATACATCAGTTAATAATGGTGGACATTCTGGACAAAACTACCAAAGTTAGACCCCAGCTGTAAGGAACTCTCTTGATGTAGCTGCTGAGGTAAATATAATCGTCTGCTCTCCTTCTGTGACTCACGACATGATCAACACGTCAGGTAAAAAGTTTCCGTGTGAACAACACTTAACATTTTTGTGATTCACACTTTGGTTGGGAGTGTGTGTTCATGACATCAGCAGAGCTGAATGGTATGAGGGACATGCACTGAGTAACCAGAGCTGTCTCGTAGGATAGAGGGAGTGTTGAAGTGGGAGATAACTGGGAGACCAACTGGTGGAGGACACTTCAACTCTTCAAGAACTCTTAGTCAGTCATTACAGGAAGATTCCACCCAAAATCTGTTGAGTATCAAATACTCACCCACCTGTAAGCTGCGGTCAGACACTGGCCCAACGCTGATCTGAGTGCTGCTAACTGGAACTGATTCTCAGCCCCACACTGTGAAATATTTCACTGTACATCTACAGTAAATTACTGTGTCATTTTTGCAGTAAATTATTGTGAAACGACAGCTGTATACTGTGATCTCACAGTAGTTATGCCTGCATGTTAGGCCCAATCCCTGATTTTTGCATTGCGTTTTGGATTATGTCAGAAAATAAGCTCTGTGGCTAACACAAGTTTATGATACTTACAGGTTTTGTTCAGCGAGATAATCTTCACATATGAACACCTTTCATACCGCATTTGAAGCTTAAATGCGATCGCCAGAAGTAAAAAGCTAACGTTAGGCTTTAACGGACTACATGACTACTCCACGGTCGCATGACTCTTGACGTCACCGCCACTAAGCTTTCAACTGATTTCGGCCGCTTTATTTTAAAAACATTGTATAATGGGGAAATCGGACTGTTTAAGCTAAATAAGAAGCTGTAATGGCGGACTGCCAGCACTCTCGCCTGTTCGGGGGTGATGACGTTTAATGTCCCCGACAGGGTTTGTAGTCGTATTGAGCAACTTGTTAGCAACCGCCTTTTTTACGACACGTAAAAGCTTCAAAATTCACAAGTAGGGTATTTACTGACGTGTTTTATGTCGTAGAACAAAACCTGAAACTCACTTAAGCTTTTGTTAACCACAGACCTTATTTGAGGCATTTTACCAAAATCCCATTCAAAAAACGTATTGACTTTTAGACGAGAGAACCGGAAGTGCTAAAAGCGCTAACGGAGTTCCAGGTTTACTGGCACACTCTATACCCCTTGGCCCTCAAAATGAAGCAACGAGGGGTAGGGGTAGAAATTGTTCCCTAGGAGTTGGGACACCACTCACTACGTCACCGCGTCGGTTACGTTCACGCATATGTAACTATTTTGAACAGGAAGCTGCGAGCCATCTACATTTCCAACCGGCATCTACAATGGAGTCTCTGGTTGGTCGACAGATGACAGGGGACTTCTGCTAGCTAGCTAACCAGCTAACATTACGAGGCAGCATAGTTATTTTTTATTTTTATTTTTAATTTTATATACTTTATTAATCCCCGAGGGGAAATTCAATTTAACACTCTGCTAGCTGGTGTGTTATCGTAATGTGAAAAGTCCAACAATTTTGCAGAACAGGACAGATGACAGACGCCAGATAGTGCGAGCTAGCTAGCTAGCTAACAGCCAACCTGACGACGGTAACGTTAGCTATGTATGTCTAAGCTCTCCTGACAGTGCGCCTGACGGATGTTGGCAACTCACCTGTGTGCTGCCACAGCGTTCCATGCAGAGAGCTGTGGACTGATTCTGTTCTCCTGGGACTCTCTCTGTTGCCTCACCAGTCTGGGTGAAAGTTCTGTGTTTGTTAGACCGCTCATCTCCCGTACTGTCTGTATACAGACTTTCTCACTGTTTACACTATGGTGGTTGCCGGTGGCGTCAGAAACTGCTGCCAACCAGTGCGTATCATTCAGCCCTGAAAAGTGTCTCGGTGTGTCGGTGTCATCCACTGACATGGCGGCGGTATTTGATGAGTTCAGTTGGCGGCATTAGGTGCCTCCATGCGTCGCTGTCTGACAGTTGTTGCCTGCGGCATTAGAAATGCCCGGGGCATATTATACCGACACAAAAGGTGCGTCCATGCGTCGCTATCTAAGCAGAGATCACTGACAAATCCTCAAAGGGATAGTTTGGATATGTGACGAGTTCAGTTGTTGCCAGCGGCCTCAGAAATAGCTGTCACCCAGTGTGTATCGTTCAGCCCTGAAGAGTGTCTCGGTACATCGGTGTCTGACACAAACATCCACTGACATGGCGGCAGTATTTTACGAGTTCGGTTGTTGGCTGCTGCCTTAGCTGCCTCCGTGCGTTGCTATCTGACGCAGAGATAGTGATGAAATCCTCAAAGGGATAGTTTGGATATTTGACACGTTCAGTTGTTGCCGGCAACGTCAGAAATAGCTGCCGCCTGGGGTACATCACACCCCTGCATAAGGTGCCTGTGTGCGTCGCTATCTGACGCAGAGATCGCTGACAAAGCATCGATATTTGACGAGTTCAGAGTTAGAACAGGCTGGAACAGGACACCACAGAAGTTCTACCTACCTATAATATTTCACAGAGTTTATATGGTTGTCACTGTGCGTCAAACTAATCATTTATTATTATTTTACACACCTGGTTTGTGTCATGAGGGAAAATTTAGATTTTCATTCCCCGACATTTTTGCCTTTCAGTTCATTGTCAGCAGCAGAGTCGGAGAGGAAACGTGTGGTCACTGAGATTTTGTTTCATTATATTTTTGATGTAATTTATTTATTATCCATCATCTGCAGCCGTGGACAACCCACAAGCTTAGAAATGTCGGTATATCAGAGACCAGGAGAATCGAAGGTGACAACGGGGAACGTCTGGACCTCAAACCTGGTCCACAATCAGGTCCTTGTGGTTTTCAAGGGGCTCGGGGGTCCGTCTGATCATGGCCGCAGCAGAGGGGGGTGGGGGCGGGGCTGGTGGTTAGGGTGATGGGGGGTGAGGAAGGAGGGGCGGGGGGGTGTTTTGTCTGTCTTTTAGTGACAGTGGTCCAATAATCTATTCATGGGGCTCCTCGAGGGAAAAGAGCCCAGCTGCTCTAATTTGAGAATAAAGAGGAGGCCACCTTTGTTCTGTCGCTCAGGCTCTATTTCATGAAGAAACATCAACCACCTCAACCGCCTCCCCCCTCCTCCCGTCAGCCCCTCCCCCCTCCTCCCATCAGCCCCTCCGCTGCCTCCTTTCATTCCTCCACTCCCCACGTTTGGATACTTCGCTCCAGATTTACATAATCTTTTGTCATGATCTCATCTTTTATTTTATACAGTGGGTTGCATTCTCTTAATTTCATATTTTCTGCTATCACCATCCACACATTTAGAGATCTGCCCTCTCTGCTGTCTTTATGTTTCTCAAATTATTATACAAATTAAATATTAAAAACAATCTATATTCTGTGTATCCGTCACCGTCTCTTGGTATTTTCTCTTTAACACGATCTCTCTGTTGGAATAGAAATATTCATGACGCTTGCACTTAATAAGGTTTGTGTTATTTTTACATTTTTGATTTTTAAATACCTGAATCTTATTCTGCTGCTGCTCAGACAGAGTTTAATGTTACAGGCAGCTGCTGCAGAGGTACGAAAATACCTGGTAGTAATGTTAAATGATGATGATGGTGATGATGATGATGATGATGATGGAGACTGTGGTCGTGATGAAGGTGCTGATGTGACATCATCAGGTGGTTATTTCGACAGTGACTGCAGGAATCTGTGGATGACACGAGACCCCGCAAAGGGCTTTTACTTTGAAAGTTCACTCTACACAGAGCACTGAAATAAAAACCTTCATTTATTTGTTTTACAGGTTTATTGTTTTTGTTTGTTCAAGTCCCAAAAAATCATTTTTTCTAAAATCTTGTGCACAAATTATTTTAAATCATTGGTTAAACTATTTTTAAAAGGTCTGACAGGTTGTTTTTTTAATTTTTTATTACTTACTTGGCAATAAACTGGGCTCTGATTCTTACAGGGATAGGTCAGTTTTTTGGAGTGTGGTTATATGATCCTTATAGTCAGTGTATCACATACAGTAAATGTCAGTCGACACGCCCCCAGTTTGGAGAAGCAGGCTGGAGTCCGACACTAAAGCTCTGCAATACACTGCTGTGGACAGGGTCAGCGCCAAAACATATTTTAGCCACCTAAAACAATCCACATCAATTTAAGTGTACGCTATATTGTACAGCACTATTGTCACTGATTTACTTACCGACAGACAGCGATTTACAACTGGGAACTGAAGCCGTGATATCTTCCTGTTGGATATCATGTCAGTTTCAAGATTCTGCTTCTCACCTTATGTTGTGCTCACACTGGGTGCGGATGAATTACATATAAAGTCAGAGTAAGGACGAGATTAGATGTGCATTCCTGCCGGGCAGCGCAATGACGCAAATTAATCAGAGTGAATGAAGCAAGTTGTGTGATTTTGTGTTATATTTGTGAGAACTAAAAAAAAAAAAATCTGATCTTCAGCGACCAATTCACGCCATGATAGCCCATCAGCATTGAGATCCTGTGGGGACATACTGCTGGAAGTTCATCGGAAAAATGAAAGTGGAAAACTGTGCTGCCTATTTACAATTTACACACAACAATTAAAATTACATACAACCGCTCTTTAAAGGGATAGTGCACCCAAAAATGAAAATTCAGCCATTATCTACTCACCCATATGCCAAGGGAGGCTCAGGTGAAGTTTTAGAGTCCTCACAACACTTGCAGAGATCCACGGGGAGAGGAGGTAGCAACACAACTCCGCCTAATGGAGGCTGACTGCGCCCCAGATTCAAACGTCCAAAGACACACACTTTCACACAAGTCCAGCGAAAGCACGTGAACACACATGAAAGCAGTGCCCATGTCTCACGGTCTCACACAAGCGCACATGTGAGCGCGGTGCCCAGAGAGGCAGTCAGAGCTACAGGCTACAATGAGGCTAAAAACAGAGTTCAAATGAGGTTTTTCCAAACAACTTTTTATGTCGGGGCTTCAGGACACTTGGATCACTACGGACGAGCAGTATGGAGATATTTTGTGGTTTCAATTATGTGTTTTTGGACGTTTGAATCTGGGGCGCCGTCAGCCTCCATTAGGTGGAGTTGTGTTGCTACCTCCTCTCCCCTTGGATCTCTGCAAGTGATGTGAGGACTCTAAAACTTCACCTGAGCCTCCCTCGGCATGTGGGTGAGTAGATAATGGCTGAATTTTCATTTTTGGGTGCACTATCCCTTTAAAAAAATTCCTTTAAAGCCACAGTGTACCAAGAAGCAAGATAGTGATTTATATTGCGCTGCGTTGTGTGTGTGTGCTAACGAACACAAACAAATGTCCCCAAAGTGCTGATATTGCTCTACCACACTGTGTGATCCACCTGGGAAAGGCTGCCCCGATGTTGACCCTCGTTTTTTGAATTCGCCGCTCACGTTGCCTTTTTGATTCCCTTTGCGCTTTCTGGCGACGAGGATTCCGTCTCCCGTGATGCTGCATGTGCATGATCCTGCATTATGCTCAAAGAGTGGGACTGTGTTATGCTGCAGTAGTGCCGGGGTCGTAGTGAAGCGCCTCTTGCTCCTCTCCTTCGGCTCCTCAGTCACGCAGCGCTGGCCTGGCTCTCAACGAAAACACAGAAGGCAGGGCTGTATGTCCCTCGCTGGCGGAGGTATTTTCAAGATGGCGAAACGTTATGGAAACCCCCAGATGACTTACCTGCACAATGTACAAACAAATCTGAAATTCTCCTTTTACGAGAATAAGTTGATTATTGGTGGAGGTGATGATGCACCAGTGATGACATGCTTATGAATGCAGACACGGACATTTGCCAATAAACAGCTGAAAATCTTTCACACTGTCCCTTTAAATAGAAGAAGTATATTTAATGTCCGGGACTTTTGAGCACTTTACATCATAGACTTTGTGTGTTGAATGAAAAGAAAATATTTTGGGTTTGGTTGATTTTTTTTGACACTTCGGAGCCTCTGTACCAGTCGCATCACTACTACTACTACTGGAAGTTCCAGACAGAGTGAGACATACGTGCAGTATTTGGGTAATAATTCAAACATCCTCAGCTCTGACTTTCTTCTTCTGCTGTTTCTATAATTATCATTCAGGCGTTAAACTCCTCTCATGTCAGTTTTGGGGGTTTTGGCCTCCATGTGTGAAGCCACTTCTGCACCTCCGTGTCAACTGACTGTAAACAAACCGCTGCTCATTAATATTCAGCAGTGGGTGTGGCTAGTGCTCAGACCCCGCCCCTCGTCGGTGGATATTACCCAGCCTCCTCCGGGGGCTCGTCAAAGCGCTGTCCGTGTTTCAGCTGCAGTCAGTCGGTGTGCACGCGGCGCTCAGAGGGAGTACCCAGAGAAAAGGAGCTGGACTGAAGCAGACAAAAGGTTCCGGTGCAGGACCGAGGCAGGACGGCTCCTGCTTCCTGTCGTGGAGATATCTGGAGGGAGAGACGCTGCAGCTGTGCATGTCCCATCCGGAGGGCTTCAAACCCGGAGCGGAGGGTCGCACCGACTATCACTGAGCCCCGACAGCCGCCAGGCAGCAGCCCGCCGCCGGCATGACCCTCACACGGAGCTCCGTCCTCCTCCGCGCCGCCTTCAGCCTGCAGCTCCTGCTGCTCTCCGCCCGCATGCAGGTACCCAGAGTCTGGTTCAGACTGCAGCCTGCAGAGCTGTGCGCTCCTGCTCTCAGGGTCTGCAGGACAGATTTATGCTTTTTCATAAATCAGCTGTTCCACAAAGTTTAGGAAAAGTTGTGTCAAGTCAAAGTGAGCTGAAACATTTGGGCTTTAAATAGTTCCTCTTGATGTTATCTTTAACTGCAGCTGGTGAAACTTTGAAGCGATAACACAGCTTTAAAAAGTCCTGTGAATGTGTTGATGCTCGTCAGGCTGCTCTCACACTGAACCAACACCAGTTACATTCATGGTTGCAGTGATACACCGGTTTAAAGGTACACTGTGATATAAAAGTTGATGCTTATCAAACCGTGTACATTTATTTATCTGCAATATTGGGCGTAGAAAATGCATCTGGACGGAAAGTCTCCCTTTTATTTTAGTTATTTTCTCAGGAGAGACTTTGCACACAAACATGCATCAACAAAATGGTTTTTAAATTTAATTTGGTTTGTTTAACCAACAATAACCTCCTGTTTTCATTCCTCATTCTGACTGATGAGAGTTTCAGTTAAACATTCATAAATGCTCATTCTTGAGAATTGGGGTAAAACCTATTAATTATTTATGCAGTTTTTGATTTGTTCTCTTTGGTAATTCTGGGAAATGATACATATATATGTGTGTGTGTGTGTGTGTGTGTTATTTTCTGGGCACACATGAATACAAGGCACATATTTGTATGGAGGTGGACTCCAGTACATAAAAACAACAATAATAATAATAATAATAATAACAATAATAATAGATCAGTCTGGAAAGGAAGAGAAGGAAACTAACAAAGAATGACATGTCACACACGTGTCTTCATACATCACTCTGCAGTGTCACACAGTCACAGAGCAGGTTCATCATCATGTAGGCCTTCATTCTGTGTTGACATGAGTCCATAACCGGCCCCACGGGGACACTCCTTCCTCCTCATCACCATTTATTCTACTGAGCAAACATTCGTTAGACGTTATTTCAGCCACAACATTAATTCATTCTTTCAATTAACACATTTTTGATAGTTTGAAGTTGTGAATTTCTGTCAGGCTGTTTCCTGAAACAGGGCAGATTTTACAAGTTAAAAAATAAAAGCAGATAGAAAATATTTTTTTTAAATCATATTTATTTGATCTACTTAAATCCATTAAAACAGAATCAGTGAGCTGATGAGTTATAAATGTAACTTTTTTCCTTTTTTATTTGGCAGGACGTGATTTGTCTTGAGTGTGAAGCGATTCACATGCAGGTGAATTGTGCTCAAATAAGTGTCTTTAATGGGTTTAAAAAAAGAGTTTGATGCTTTACAAACCAGATGTTGCTTTAGCTCCTCCGTCTGCTCTGACAGCAGTGATTCAGGGGTTTAACTTTGAATTTTTTGAACAGGACTCTCACTCTGTGAGGATCAGGGATGCACGATATTGGATATTTTGCCAATATATAACAACTTATTTGGCTGATAACCGATATCTATATATCCATTTTTCCCCCACCTAATTTCAGTGATCATCATCAAGTCTCTTCTGTAGTGGAATTAACATCATATTATACATACATACTCTCAGCGTGACGGCCCACCAGCAGATGGAGACATGAAATACAACACTGTTCAGTGTGTGTAATATTCATTCATTGTGCACAGTAAGAAAAAGCATGTTGGCTGATGCAGATGATGTGCCGATTCTACCGTGCATCTCTATTAAGGATGTAGACTCCATTTGATTTTGTCTGTTTTGAGCTTGTGCACTGCACTGGCCACAAACCGCTGTTAATCAAGGTCACTGTTTTGCTTCAGTTTTAAGTGAGAGTGACATCACACTCAGGGGTGGGAATCGCCAGAGGACCCACGATATGGGTATTGCGATTTATTACCTTTTTTTCCAACTGCAAATTATTTCCACTAAGGAAAACTTTCTCAACATCAGTTTGATCGCTTAAGATAAAGTTTTCAGTTTGTTCATCGACTTTAATCATTTTTATTGATGTGACACGGAGCAGACAGACTGACCTGTGCTCGAGTTTGGAGGACGTGAGACAGCAGTCTACATCTTTGCACAGGAAGTAGGTGATGGACTGTGCTGTTTTCTGATGGTAGTTGTGTCGAGCTCAGTGTGTTCAGTGTTGGTTGTGTTTTTCAGCAGAGCGGGTTTAGCGTTAGCTCGGCTGTCAGCGGCTAACACTATCTCTGGATGGTGGCCTGTGAGGGGACATGTTTGTAGTATTCCCACAGTATATTATTCTCATATGACACTGCTGTAAATCACATGTGTCATATCCAAGTCCTCTTTCTGTGTTAGAAAATCCCAAATAAGTCCAGACGTTTGATTTTCTGATTTCTGTCTCGGTGCCTCCATCTTTGTTTTGATGAACTTCCTGCCAAACGCCGCTGCCTGAGACCTCTGCTGACCTCACCAGGAAGCAAATCATCAGCACCATCTAGTGGACAGGAAAATACATTGATTTTATTATTCTAGCACTAAAACTTATAACAAAATGTGTATTTGCAAAAATGAATAATGTTTACAATAAAGACTGATACTTGGCGTCCGTGTATTGATACGTCATCGCCATGCAATAATATGCTGCATAGATTTTTTTACCCACAACCCTGGTTTTTCTAAAGTTAAACTGTTGAATATATTTGGTCTTTAAACTTTCTCACAATTCACATTTAAGAACCTGGAGTGATTAAGTGTTGTTTGAAATGTTTTATTTTGATCCTTTGGGCCGCTGTAGAAATCACTTTTGTAGTTTCAGTGTACGATAATCACCGTGCTGTACGGTGGAGTCTAGGTGCTTTATTTGTTCCTCTACCTGCCGTGAACTCACCTGTCGATCCTCTCCGCAGGTCTCTTCAGCTTCAGGACACTTTGAGCTTCAGATCTTGTCGATGCAGAACGTTAACGGGCAGCTGCAGACTGGCGCCTGCTGTGACGGACCCCGGGATGCGACGGATCGGCGATGCACGGCTGACGAATGCGACACCTACTTCCGGGTGTGTCTGAAGGAGTACCAGCTGAAGGTTTCCTCGGCTGGGCCCTGCAGCTTCGGCATCGCCACCACGCCTGTGCTCGGTGGGAATACCTTTTCTTTACGCAATGCCAAGAGTGACAAAGACAGGATTGTGTTGCCGTTCAGCTTCGCGTGGCCGGTGAGTTTCAAAGTTCTATTGTTCACTGATGTCGTGTTTTGGTTGTGTTCCAGTTTTTACTGCTTCTTTCTCCAGATGTCCAGCTGTTGGACTAAAGTTTGGATCAGAGCCGAATCAACATCAGGATGTTTAAATAAGTTGTTAGTTGTTGTCTGGTATTTTTAGACAGATGATGTTTTCTGTTGCCGGGTAGGGAAGTTGCGGAATGGAGGGACAGAGTTGCCTTGCCTTTAAGCCGGCATCACAGGTATGAAAACAATGTCTGTATAAACAGGACACCAGGCAGGACGGGACCATGCGCAGGGCAGGTGTGACATTTTGACAATGTGTTATGTGTGCGACCCACTGCGGAGGATTTGAACAGTAGCTGTTAGCAGTTAGCAGCTAACTACTCCTCTGTGGTTCCAAAAAGAGGAGCAGCTTCAGTAGTGTGGAATAAAGTGTGGCGTCCTGAATGTTTTCCTTCTCTTAGCGCTCAGAGGGAACTCATTCAGCGGCTCCTCTGGCAGCAGCACAGCGTCTCTCCCTCTCCTCTCTGATTCTGTCACAAACCTTTGCTGATGGAAACCTACGTGAATAAACTCCATATATGTGACTGTCTCATAACAGCCTGTCACAGGTTACAGCCTGATGGTTAGAGGAGAAATGGCAGAGCATAAAAACAGAGAAGGAAATCAGCTGTTGATTTATATATATATAGATTCCAGGGGACATTTGTTTAAATGTGTAATTAGTGGTAGATTTGATTTAGTTGAACTATTAATATTGTGACAGGATGTGAATCTGACTCTGAGTTACTGTTGTTGTTGTTCACAAACTGAAGACATGAAACATCATTTTAGTTTTTACTGAAGATTTGAAGCAAACTGTGAAACTAGATCACTGATTCTATTGATATTATATCTTCTTAAATTAATTAAAAAATATACTAATTTGTCATATCATCAAGAATGTCATTATCGCAAAAATACCCTGAAATATCCTGATATTATTTTAGGGCCATGTCGTCGACCTGCAATATATTCCAACAGTGCTGCTAATGAACGTTCCAGACTGCTCAGACTGTGACCTGCAGACCTGTAACATCTCTATTGATCGGAGCTACATGAGTGAACCTATAAAGTTATAATTGAATTTAATTATAACACTTTTTGATCTCATGTGTGAGTGTGTAAGTTGTAATTTAAGAGTCTGAGTCATGAAGTTGATCTATAAGTAATAATTATCAGTTATTATCTGACAGTATTTGCTGGCTGAGTCATGAATGTGTCGGCTTGGACTGATGAGTCCTGTTTATTTCCCTGCTTGGGAATGAGCAGCAGATTTGGAGCTGGTTGTCGCTCGGATCATCTTCGGGGTTGATCTGCTCTGAGTCCAGATCCCTGTGGTGCTCAGCAGACACTGGCTGAGGTCTCATGTGCTCATCAGTGGCTGCTGTGGTTTCCTGCCTGGAACTACAAACGAGAACAAACTGCTCCGGTTGAGCCGCTGCCGTCAGGAGCGGCACCAGCAGGCCGAGGGCGATGAGTGTTTCTTCTTCTTTCTCTCCTGAGTTGTTGTGGTAGTTATCTGCCCTGACCTCTCAGCGTGGGGAGGAGTGGGGGGGTGAAGGGCCGGCTGCAGGACATTCCTGCTGCTGACCCTGGTAACTGGCATGTTAAATGAAGCTGTCGCGGTCGTCGGGCAGGATGAGGTTTCTGTTGTTGTTTTTTGTCTCTAAACTGGCAGGACCGACCCAAACAGCCTCTCTGTGTGCGTCAGTCGTGTTTATTGGAGCTGTGATGGCGGCTCAGGATGTGTAAAGTCATGCCAAACCTGCGGCATTTCACTCGAGACTCCACCGTCACTTTATCCACCCTCCTCCTCTCCTGCAGTAGTTTCTTATGTGTTTCACAGAGCTCCCTCCTGCCCTCTTTTTTTGTCTTTCTCTTTGTGTTTTGGTGTCTCGTCCTCTCTGAAGCTTTTTTCAGTTTCATCCTTTTTCTGTCTTTCTTTGGTTCGTATTAGCAGAGTGCTGTGGGAACAATGGGCAGGGCCCTGGCTGGGCTGCAGCCGGGGTTTATTGGACAATGCTGGGGGTGGAGGGTCGGGACTGGAGGGTGGAGGGAGGGACGATGTGTGAGTTGTGGTGGAGGTGGTATTGAAACAGGAAAACAGCAACCAGAGCAAAGTTAGTGATGCAACTCACCGGCGTGACATAAATTAATATGTAAATAGGATTCAGTCGAAATGGTGTAAAATTTTCCTGATGGTGGCGCTAGAGGAAACTTCATGAGGTCATTTAAATGTAAAAGTTCATCCTCTGAGGAGCAGGAAGGAGATCGAGGCATTTCTGACATTTTGATTTTGTGCAAAAGCTGATTCATAGGACGAGTTAACTATGTAGAGGGGGAACATTTGCCCTGGTGGTGGCGCTAGAGGAAACCTTACAAGGTCATCAAAAACATGAAGGGTTCATCCTCTGAGGAGCAGGAAGGAGATCGAAGCATTTCTGACCTTTTGTTTTTGTGCAGCTGATTCCGAGGACGACAAGTTTCTTGTGTAGAGAGGGAACTTTTGCACTGAGGGTGGCGCTAGAGGAAAGGTTAGGAGGTCACCAAAGGGAAACGATTAATATTCACAGCTTTTTTTTTTTATCATGTGATCAGCACGTGTTGAGATGTTTTTCTCTGAAGCAAAAGTCAGATAATGGAGTTAAACCCTGGTTAAAGATGGGGTTTGTGTTGGAACAGATGATGTCTTAAACAGACCACACACACACGCACACGCACACGCACACACACAATGGTTGACTGGTTGCCCAACAGTCAGTGTCTGAAAACAAAATGATATGCCAGGAATAAGTTATCTGAATTTTAGTCCAGAATAATAATCTGTCATTTGAATAGAGTCACAGTCCTAATTAAGAATAATAAATAAACATTGTTAATCGATCAGACACTTTGTAAAAAGATGATTTATAGATTCAGAATTTGCTTATTTTCGACATGTTTCATGTGACGTCCCTGCAGGTCTTTTGCAGTCAAACAGGTTTGATTTGCCTCTCTAACAATCCTACGAGCAGCTCTCTCAGTTTTCAGCTTGACCTCCACAGTTCCTGTTAACTGCCATTTCTTAATGACATGACCAACTGAGGAAACAGCTCCCTGAAAACACCTTGCTATCTTCTTCTAGTCTTCATCAGGTCTTTTAGTTTTCAGAGGGCTAGGCAGCTGTTTAGAGGAGCCCATGGCTGCTGGTTGTTGGGACAAGGTTTCAGGAGTCAGAGTATTTATAAAGCTTTGAAATGAACATCACCTGGCCTTTCCTAACGATTACTGTGAACAAGGTCATTAAGGTCCCTGGGAGACCCTGGGAAAAGTTGTCTGACAGCTCAAATGTCTCGGGGTGCCCAAACTTTGACTTCTCCTCTGGGACTATTGGAAGTTTGACCTGATGATGGCGCTAGAGAAAAAATCAGAGGATCACCAAAGTAACAATCATTGCTCTCCTTATAAAACCACTGTGGTCTGAGCTGAAGGCAAACTTACATTTTTACAGCATCCAAAAATACCAACAAGCTCAGATCAAAGCCTGAATAATAAAAAGGCTTTGGACACATTTTATTGACATTTAGAGTTCAGCCTTTGGCTCCATGTTGATGTGAAACTAAAGGTTGACAGCAGCCACAGATTTGCCCCTCTGTCCTCCTCAGTTTCGTTCTTACATCTCCACTCTGTTGTGACCATGACTTTTACAAAGAAAGGAAAAGAGTGAGGGAAGCATGGAGAGAAATCTGTCTGCATTTTCCGACCGATAGCTGCCCAGCTGTGAATTATGTTTCTTTTACGTGCCAGGCTCAGAGGAGTCCAGATGTGGCTCCGCTAGTCAACCAAACATGGACATTTCTGGTGACCAGAGTCCCACTGCTGACGGACGCTGGAAACATCCAGTCGCTCCTTTATTATTATTTTCCCATCTGTCCTTTCTTGCTTTTTTCCCTCCTCACTTCCTTTTTCTCCGTCCCTGCAGTTCCCGTCAAAGTCATGTCAGTTGGATCTTTGCCACAGTTATCGTTGTGTGTTGACACGGTCCAGACTTCTCAAAACAATCAACCGGTTCATCGATGTCGCCGCACAGCAAACAAAGACACGAGGCTCTTGAGTCTCTGCTGGTTCGTTTCCAACAGAAATGAAGTGAAACTAAATCCATCTGAGAACTGATGGGATCGTCTGCAAACTGTCTCAGTTCTATTAAAGTTCGTCACATGTAAGAGTCTTTTTTTAACATGTACAAAAATCTGTGCATAGATAAAAGGAATTAATGCAAAGAAAGTTCAAAGATTTTTGTAAAAAACAAATGTCAGAATCTGACGGGAACACAGACTGAGAGCGATCCTTACAACAGCACTGATTTAAATGGACACAGATCAATACGATGAAACTGCAGCGACAGAGTTTTTTGTTTCTGTCAAGAAAATAAGAAGCTAGTGATGGTGAATAATGTCAAATATATACCATGAATATTTAGCACAAAACTCTCAGCAGCTTCTCCACTGTGTTTCTGCTCTTCTCTCTTTAATATCGTATTATCAGTTTAATCTGAATGCGGCCTCACACCCAACGACTTTACACTATTTCTCTGTCGCAGACACATTTCCAGTGTTGCCGTGTTAATGGACGAAAATGTTTATTAGTTTTAGTCACATTTTGGTCACTTTTGAAGGACATCTAGTTTTAGTCAAAGAAAATTCAAAACCTGTTAGTGAACGTAAATTCAAAATGTTTCAGTGGGCGAAAATTCAAAACAAAGCATGGCTCCAACTCGAACCCACAATCACAAGTTTCTGCAGCAACAACCGAACAGTTCAACTCCACCTCGATTAAAGTCGGGTACATTTTTCTCCTGTCAGTTTCTTTCCTTGTCAAAATGAGGGAGCAGAAGGAGGTAGAGTGTACGGCCCGGTCCGGCGGGGGAGAGTTCAGTCCACACAGACGTCTCTCCTTGACTCTATCCATCTAACCCTGTGGCTCCCACTCGGACCCCCAGACGGCACCATCACTCCCACTCATAGGCTCAAGTATGTGCATCAGGGATTGTGACATCTAGTCCTAAACTGAACTGTTGGCGTTACGCTGGGTATTGTGATAAAATATATTGTGATTTATTATCTTTTTTGATCTGTATTGTCCCCAAAGGCAGCTTTGTCAACATCAACAGGTTTATCAAATAAAATAAAGTAGTTAGTCTGTTTATCTCACCTCAGTCATTTTACTGCAAAAGCAACTGATTGAATTGACCTATGGCTAAGCCACGCCCCCCTCCACTCACTCGGACAAACTATCAACATTCAGTGACCGGTGCTATGGCAGGTGTCACAGTACACGGCATTTCGCAGGAGGCAATTGATGATTTTTGGGGACATAACGATCAGATGTCATTAGCCATGTTTCCATCAGCCTGTTTAGATGCGCATCTAGAAGTATCGGATCGGAAAATTATGATGGAAACGCCAAAATTCGAATTAAAATCCCCTGATTCGCCCAAACTAAAACACGCTCGCTTTAGCCGGGTTTTGGTGATTCGAAAAAATGTTAATTCGCAAAACGGGGGATGGAAACAGTTATGTTTGAATTAAGTCTGATGTAGCGCATCTCTCTCCATGGTAATATCCACACTCCGGGTCGGGAAGGCGGTAATGCATTTACAAGCTGGTTGCCAACCGCCAGAAAACGTAGAAGAAGAAGAATGCGAGACTTGTTTTGTTTCCGGTTCTGCGGAAAACTCGCACGAGTTCGTAGTTTTCACCAAAGTCCGTACATTTAATGGAAACACACAGGATTTGTATTTCTTTTAATGTGCATTTCCCAATGATTCAAATCACTTTTGGATGGAAACATAGCTAGTGGACGCTTGTGAACCGCATCTGGTTGCCGTCACCATCAAAGACAACAAGTTAAAGTGCCACTGAAGTTAAGGTTTTTGGCTCAGAATTTGAGGAAAGGATAACGGCCTTTTTACCATCTTTACCAAGAGTGTCTCTCCGTTAGTTTGGTGCTACAGTATTTACACTGAATCATTCAGCATAACGTTTGCCAACCTTTGTTATCTCTGCCATTACAGATAAGTTAATGAAGCTAAGCTCCAGAAGTTAACGTTAGCTTAACTAGAGCCCTTTGGACAACAGCTAACAATGATGTACGATCACCAAAGTACAAAACTAGAACAAAATAGGCTAATGAACTCCCAGCAAACAAGGTGACATGATGAACAACGCAGCTAGGAGCTAACGTTAGGCTAACTTTAGCTAACGTTAGCTAGAGATGTTAAAGATAACTTTATATTTCTTTCCAGCAAAGTGACAATATGTTGCCTCAAACACAATGTTGACTTACCTTAGAACAGATGTAGACATCATTGTTAATCTTATTCACGTTGAGTTGATGTTGTGGTCTAACGTTACCACACAACTTTATCCAAAGGAGACACTTTTCTCGGTTGAGATGTGGTTTAAAGTGTAAAAAATACACCTGGTCGCCCAGCCTCTCAGGATACCTTGTGTCAGAGTTGCATGTACCCCATGCACACCGTTTGACCATTTTTAAACTTCAAATCTCAGAAAAAGCTCATAAAACCGAACAAAACTGACTTTCTGTAATGCATTTCAATGGACGTCCAGGCAGAGAATGTCCCAGTGTATGGGAATGGCTATACACACTGTGACTGGCTCATCACGTTTGAGGGCGGGGCTTAGCCATAGGTCAGTTGTTCCACTAGGCTACCTGACGTTTAAATTGTATTTGTAATATTAAGGATTTATAAAATAAACACATTGATCCTTGGTGTCTGTGTGACGATTAGATATTGCCACACAAAAATATCACAATACCACGCTGTTTCGATTTCCCCCTCACTCCTACTTTGCAAATTGAAGAATGTGTGACTGAAAACATCGTCTGCAGATGTCAGAGTGTCAAACTTTAGTCTTTTCAGAGTCTTGCAGTGTATGTCAGGTATAAAGTGTTCCTCCTCTGCTGTGGATCCCCTCAGGGAGTCCTGAATGTTCCAGATTCTTACTGTGAGAGGTCAGTGATGTCTGAACAGCATCTCCTTCTCATCATGTTGTCGGTCAGCCTGGACAAGGCGTCCGATAAACCACCAAACAGAACATAAACAGAGGAAGTTTTTTTCTTCTTGGGCTGCAGTTTGAGTTTGGAGCTCTCCTCCTCCCTCCTCCCTCCTCCCTGCCTGGACCTGCCTCCACATGTCGCCTGGCTCTGCCTGCTCACAAACTATTTTCCCACAGTGAGCCTGCAGCCAGAGAAAGCAGTTCCACCTCCTCAATCAAACAATCAAAGGGACGGGGAGTGATGGGAAATCACCAACGAATGCTGGTAGATGTTTTGGCAAGAAGTGAGCGGAACCTGTTGGCAGATAACCAGCTGTCAGGTTCTCCTTCTCGCCCTCGCCTTAAAATCTAATTAGCTGCTAAAATGCTTCGAGGTGCCACCCACTGCGTTCGGTGGGTTTATTTTTCCTGCGGGGTCGGGACGCATCAGCCCGACGCCCAGATCCTGTTTCAGCCAGAGAAGTGACGCAAGGATGTTGCAAGAGTTGTTCAGAGCACGTTAGCTCGGTTCTGCATTAGTGACAGTTATGTGGCGTCGGGGTAAACAGCGCCGCGGTACACTGGAGACATGGCGCTCTGTGTGGAGCCGCTGAGGACCAATCAGGAGGGCTTTCACAGATTTGTAGCACTGAGGTTGAGTTTGTTACTTTCTGCTTCTAATTTTTGTCAGTTAGAAAAGAAAAGCACAAAGCAGCTTTATTTCAGCTGCCAGAAGTGTAAATGATAAATAAAGAAGACGTGTGTTTGATTATTGTTGGTGGTCAATAAAGAACACTAACTCTTTTTTCCCACAATGACGACATATGACGCCTATAAGGGTGGTTCTATGGGGTAAGTGTGTCAGACTTAGCAGGATTTGGTGGCATCTGGCAGTGAACCAGCCTGAATTCCTTCAGTGTCATTGTTCAGGAGGTTTTAATCAGGAGCCGAATCATCCACAGAGGTTTGTTCTTCTTCAAAAGAAATGGACCAGGTGATTCTACCTGCTGAAAACACTGAATAAAACAGTTTCACGTTACAAATCGACGCTTCTCTGATGCTATTCAGGATGTCGGGGCTCACCCACATCAGGCCTACCATTTTCTGATCCAGATGTTTAGAGGGTTTGTGAAGTCTTGTCTGGGACGAGGTTGTTTTCTGGCACAGGGCAAGTTTAAAGTTTTAAAAAAACGAAGGCAGATCAAAATATTCAATAAGTCATATTTATTTCATACATATAAATCTTTTCAAAATAATGTTTCACCCCAGAAGTGAAGTTAATGTGTTGATAAGTTGTAATTTTAAGGGTTTTTGGCAGGACGTGATCGTCAGAGAGACAAAGAAGACAAACGGTAAAATTATCAACCGAGTTCTCAGTCGTAACCATGAATCACAGTTTACAGACTCACTTCCTGTTTCTGCTCTGACCTGCTGTATTTACTGTCGCTGTGTGCAAACCGTGCAGGCTTGCTGGTGATATTTCAGGTGAGGTTTGTTTCCCACCTGTCTGATGGTTTGACTGCTCAGGTTTCTTCTTCTTCTAAGTGACGTTCTCAGATCTCAGATAATAATGTTGTTATTACTCAGAGAGACGAGTTGTGATGAACTGGAATGATCCTTTAATAAAGTCTTATAAATTCAGGAGCAGTTTTTGAGGAAGTGGACGTGAACGCTGAACTAATAGTGTCGTTGGCTGCGAACATGTTGCTGAGTGCGGCTGCTCACTCTCCAAAGATGGAGGCTAAATATAAAGCTGTTCCTCGTGTGTGCTGGTGTGTATGTTTCCATCTTCAGCGGAGTCAGAGCAGACAGAAACCTGAATGAATCCCCTGTGTGATGTTTGTTATGGCTCATTATGCTCCAATAATCCTGTCAGCTGCTCTGAGCGCTCGATAACCCGACATCACAGCCCGAGCTGACCACTAATCTGTGAACGACATGGAGCGCCTGTGGTTTCCTGCAGGGCTGAGTGTCGGTGGAGGAGAGTTTGTCTAGCTGCTGTGGATCTACGCCAACATCAGCAGGGTTCCACAAATGTGGACGGGATGATGGGAGACCACCGAAGTTGAAGTTCAGGCACATTTAAAAGCACGTTTTATATCAAAGAGCGTGATACGACATGGACGCCGCAACAAACCAGGAACTCATCACATCACCGGGTTTCTAGTGTTTCCACGCTGAGTGGCTCGGCTCTGTGGCCACCGTAGTTTGGATGGTGGTCGGCTGTCACACAGGTCTGACGTTAGCAGGAGAGCTGACTCGCAGTGATTTTGTGTCTGTGGTGAAAATACTTTGTTTTGTTTTGAGAAGGGTCCAGCTGCAGAGCTCCATGCTCAGGCCCACCTCCACCGTCAGACCCTGTACGGTCCCCAGCTCGGAGCAGGAAGTCTGAAATTGTGCTAATGCTAATTTGTTAGCAAGCTAACATTAATGTTAGCTTAAATTATTACATTAAGCTTTTTGAATTTTTTTCCAGCTTGTTTGAATTCTGCTTTATGGTTCACGAGTTACCAAAAATCATATGAAGCAGGATTCAGACTTCAAAAGAACAAGCTGAATGTGATAATTTAGGCTAACGTTAATGCTAGTTAGCTAACAACATTAGCATAGCTAGCTGATATTAGCAAACTCATAAGGTTTTAGGCATGCCAGCTGTTAAAAATATAAGCCAAGGTTAATATTTGTGGAGACGTCCACGTATAATATAATTTGTGCCGAAGTAACATCAGACAACTTTTCAACGAGCTAGCTAACACTGGCGATATGACCTCAAATCAATATCACGATTAACTGAACATTTGACCTCAGTAACAATTAATGAACGATAGTTTAGTTTGTGTTTTTTGCCCTCTGGGTTCACTGACAATGTTTGTGCTGTAAATATGCTCGACTGTTAAAGCTGGGTTGGCTGTGGTTGGCCAGATGTCACCGCTACCCGCTCGAGGGCAGGTGGCTCCTGAGAAGGTCCATCTCCGGTGTGACTTGGCGTGGCACGGCGCGTCTAAACTGGCAGTGGAAACACAAATCGGTGTTGGCTTTACTCAGTGTGGCCAAGAGTGACAATGGAAAAAGGGGGTGAGATGCTCCGGCCTCGTGGGCGGATCATGAGACAATGGGCCCCTGGGCACAGATATGCAAAGGGCCCCACCACCTCTTTTACACAAGAGCAAGACACACAGTTTGTGGTGTCTCTTTGAGGTCATTTAGTGTCCTTTGTGTGTCTCCCTGGTTGGTGCACGTGAAGGTGGGGGTGCCCCATGACACATTGGCCCCTTGGCCTGTGCCCAGTAGGCTCGTTCAGTCATCAATTTCAATTCAATCAATTTTATTTATAAAGCCCAATATCACAAATCACAATTTGCCTCACAGGGCTTTACAGCATACGACATCCCTCTGTCCTTATGACCCTCGCAGCGGATAAGGAAAAACTCCCCAAAAAAACCCCTTTAACGGGGAAAAAAAAACGGTAGAAA
>NC_065510.1:4061161-4079559 GCF_006386435.1 Epinephelus moara | reverse complement strand
AGAAGCCGAGTTAGTGACATCCAGAATGGCCGAGTTAGCAAGATGCAGTAATAGAATACGAGAGAGAGAGAGAGAGAGAGAGAGCGAGAATGTCGTGCCTACAGATCATACTGCAGATGTGAGGGAACATGTTTGTTTGTCCAGGTTATTACTTTAGATGCAGATGTTGGAAGACTGTGTAATGGACAGTGTTTGGAAATCCAATCATTTGCATATAATTGATGAAAATTTTAATTTACTCATAAATCAAAAAATAATAAAAAATAAAAATTAAAAACCTACATAATGAGCCATGTATTTATTTATTATTTATTTATTTATTCTTTGATGTATTCATGGACCTAATTATCTATTTATTTATCTCATAAATCTCATCGGCAGTCACCAGGTTATTTCTCCAGAGACCCTGTGGGACGGGAGCACTGTGGCCCAGCACCCTCAGATTTTATCCAAAATTTCACATTACTGTAATGTTCATGGGGCTCTTCCAAACCCTACTGGGACTCATAAATGATCATTTTTAAGTAGATCCCGTGCCACCAATCCCCGAGAGCCCGGGCCGTCGGAGCGCTCTTTTCAAAGCGCTGCGTTTTAACCCCAAACTAACCTAAACCTCATCCCAACCTGAACCCTACAACCAAGTCTTAACCCTCAGGCAGGCCTTTGAAAAATTGAGGACCTGCCAAAATGTGCTCTGTTTATTAAATACATTTTTTCGTCCTCACTGCATAGCATGTGCAAGTACACACACACGCAGACACACACAAGCTCTGGGCTGTCTGTCATTTGATAGCGGTGAGAGCGATTGTGGCCTTAAGAGAGACAAAGAGTTTCAAAGTGATCTGAATTAATGACACACAAACACACACACACACTCACACTCTTGAAGAGACGTCAGAATGTTTCAGTGACGCCTTAAAATTTTGTTTCCTGTGTTTGTCATTTAAAACTTAATTTGATCTGTTAGTGTTCATTAAAGTTCTTTTTTGGAGAGGAGAATTAAAACTGATCGCCAGTGTTGAAGTTACTTAAAATATATAAAATAATCGTTTCAGTTTCAGTGCGTCAGCTGCGTCGGCCAACAGATGCTGATCTGTATCTGAGCCTGTTCTCACTCAATATGTTCGTTTGCCTCTGTGTAAAATCTTATGTGTATTCTGCAGTTAGTTCCATGCTGTGAATGTTGCACCTTTATTTTCCCTGTTCGTCTGTTTCTGTCCAAAATCTTCATAAAAGAGAGATGTTTTTACAAGTCATGTGCAGTTAAAACATTTTTATATATTATTGGTATATATGAAGTAACTGAGGCTGCGTGAATGAAATCATATTTAATTGTTTTGAATTAAATCCAGTCAGAGATCAGCTTTAATGTTCTCTGCACATGTCGGGAATAATTCATCGTTTCATGACATTGTCTCAGTGACATCTGATAAGCATCAAAAATGTTTAATCTGTAAAAACGTCGTATCAAAAAGCAGCAAATCATCAGATTGTTTTTTTGATTTGATAAAATGTTTGATTGATTTTCTCTCTGCCTGTCTTTGTGTGCAGCGGTCGTACACGTTGATCGTGGAAGCCTTGGACTTCAACAACGACTCATCCTCCGGCAGTGAGTATCATCATCATCCTCATCTTCATCATCTTGCGTCGCTCCTCTCTGCTCTGTTTCCCACCGACACAAACTCGACCTTTGACCTGAGAGCTCTGTGCTGAACAGACCTTGAATCCATAAAGACGTCACGTGTGTGTGAAAGCGGATCAGCTTCGTTCAGACTCTGAAAGGTTTCGTAGAAAAGTCCAGATGATGAGTGAAGATCTTGGACTTGATGGACGGGGATCAATATTATCCATCAAATTATTGGCGAGTCTTTGATTTGTGTGTTTCAGACCAGCAGTGGTCGAGACTGATGATCCTGAGTTATATTTTCACCTCAGTTGTGAACGTGTGACGAGACATTATGAATACAGAATTTTTTTGCAGTCACTAAAATTATGAAACATTTTGCAGTTTGCTCAAATTAAATTGTTCTTTGTGTGCAGTGCACTGGTAGTCCAGTGGTTGAACCTCAACACTGCACCGTCCCTGGTTTGATTCCAGCATGTCGCACCCCTCCATCTCTCCTTATTACCTTTCTGCCTCTTCACTGTCGACTGTCCAAGAAACACCAAAATGCCAACAAACCCTTCAAATCAAGTTTATTTGTCAAGCCCATTTAAAAACAACCACAGTGACCAAAGTGCTGTACAAGATAAAAGAACGACACACAGATCTAAAGCAATAAAACATGAACACAAACATAAAACTGAATAACACCAGTCAGAACAATTACGAAGGTAAAAAGATTATAAAGTACTAAAATATTAAAACTACTAAGAACAGCCAAAGGCTACTGGAAACATGTAACCTACATGTTTCCGTCTGGCACCAACAACCATGCCACGTTCAAAGTCACTTCAATCACCTTTCTTCATCATTCTGATGCTCCGTTTGAACTTCAGCAGCTCGTCTTCACCATGTCTACATGACTAAATGTTAATGAGCTGCTGACACCTGATTGGCTGATTAGCAATTTGTGTTTACAAGCGGTTAAACAGGTGTACCTAATAAAGTGGCCGGTGAGTGCATATTAAATATAATGAGTTTATGGGTTGAGGTGCTTTTAGTGACCTGTAGCACCTGCCTGAGGGCATCAAGTCAAACAGGTGATGTGCTGGGGGAGAGGAGTCATCGAGGATAGCTCTGGACCTTCTGAGGCAGCGGGAGCTGGAGATCTCTTCCAAGGAGGACGGCGGGCAGCCAGTTATCCTCTGGGCTGTGTTTATGACGCCCTGCAAAGCCTTCCTGTCCCAGCGTACCACGCCATGATGCAGTACATGCCCTCAATAGTGGAGCGAGAAAAGGTCACCAGCAGCTTCTGATCTAGTGTATTTTTCCCAAGAATTCTTAGAGTGCAGTCGCTGCCTTGGTGTTGACGGCCCACTCTCTTTTCTCACTTTAAAAGCTAGAACATTAATTTTATTTCGCAGCAGAAAGCTAAGGCTTCTGTCTGATGTGTCATCAAGATGGACGCCTGTAATGACATCACTGCGATATGTTACATGTGGTGCAAAAACGTGCGGTGGGGTCAGAGGAATGACTCATGAATCCATCACACCTTTTCACTCCGCTCATAAAACCGAGAATAGAACAAATAACATGGTTCAAATATGGAGTGTCAAAAAAATATTTTGTTTCTGTTTTTACGTTTAAAAATCTTCCTGATTAATATGTTTTGTTTATTTTTTGTGTTAAATGTGATGGAAAAAAACATGGTCGGATTTTTATATTAATTTTTTTAATGACAAAATTTCATTAATTTTTAATTATTTTTTTTAAATTTCATTAAAAAGCTCAGGTAGTACAGATTTTAGGCATATGAAGCATTTTAAGACATTTCAAGTGATGGCATCGCAAAAATACCAATGTAGGCACTTACGGACTGTTTCTGTTGCAGAATTCAAAGGGTTAAATTAGATAAAATGTAAAAAAGAAAAAGAAAAACAGGCACAAAGGCTCAGAGAATGAAAACCAATATTATTAATGTACATTTTACAATGTTTCTGCACAGGAATTCATGTTATGATGAAAACTGTCACATTAAACTCATCAGTAGGTTTGATTAAATATGATTCTACAATTAAACCACACAGACGACATTAAATGACTGTTAACAAACTTCTGTCTCAGTCTGTGCAGAGACATTATTCCCCCTCTTTGTTTCCACCCCTCACAGACTTCTTGAGTTCCCTGTCTTGTTTACTGCAGTGCTGAACTAACCCCGCCCCTCTTCCAGCAGCCTCTGGAGGTGTGTACATGCCCTGGATGAGTCCCATTCAGAAATCTGGTTGTAGAGAGTGTGTGAGGAGAGAGTGAAGCTGGCAGCTTTAGTTTGAGTGTGTGTTTATCACCCGGCGGTCAGCGAGGAGGTCGGAGTGAGTGTTGGCTCGGTGCTGTATTTGGCGTCCTTCAGGGAACCATTATAGGCCCTGTGCGAAGTCGGCTGACCTCTGCTCAGGTGGGTTTCAGTGCAGGCAGCGAGGGACAGGGGGGAGGGGGAGGAGTCTAGTTTATTTGAGTCCAAACCTGGAACCAGAATGTGCCTGTTATGATGTTGGAGGGAGTTTGTTCAGAAACCATCAGCAGACAAACAGAGCTGAGAGGTTGAAGCCACTGTCACGCCAAACGAGGACAGAACAAATATTGACCCTCTCAGTTTAGCATCAGCGGGCTAAGTGCTCCCGTCACGTGGTCTCTAATAAACACCAGCATCATTGTGTTACTGTGGTTCAGCTCAGGTAGCAGCCGACCTCCTCTAGCAGCCGGAAACTGCTAGCTGATAAACCCAACACGGCTGCACTATGTGTTGTTTTTTACTGTCGGCTTGTGCGATACACAAGGTGAAAGACTGTGAGATTCTTTTTGTGTTCAGTTGTGTTCAGTAAAAGTATGTTGCCCTGTTAAGGATGCTCGATTGTGAAATTCTAGGCAAAATAATAATTT
The DNA here is from genome assembly GCF_006386435.1 of Epinephelus moara. Lineage (NCBI taxonomy): Eukaryota > Metazoa > Chordata > Actinopteri > Perciformes > Serranidae > Epinephelus > Epinephelus moara. The sequence continues at coordinate 4,075,019 of NC_065510.1, read as the reverse complement.
GTCTGATAATCAATACTGAAGATTTGTTGTTGTTGTTGTTGTCTCCTTTTGTTCCTGGAAAACAAAGAAATCTTCAGTAAGACAGCTGAACTGTTTTACAGTCATTCAGTTTGTTACACTACTTTTTGAATGACCACAAATGCAATTGGAAACATTCATAAAGAACCTTTAATAAAACTTGAAACATGAAAATCAACAAACAAAAAACAGAGGTGCTTCAAAAGCCTTTTTACTAAATATAATATATCCTAATTCTCTCTAATATCTATTTGATACTGCTGTGAAAACATCGACAAATCTCTCCTTCAAACAGCTGATTTATTCAAGTTTCTCACCAAAAACTACATTTTACAAGATTACATTGAACATTGAACTCATTTTTACTGAGAAGAGCTTGAACACATCACAACGTAACTCAGTGTAACCTCTGTTAGCTGTTAGTTCTGGCCCCCGGCTGCTAACAGCTAACAGCAAGGGATGCATGTATCGGCTGAACATCAGCATCAGCTGATATTCTCCTTCTTGACCGCCATCGGTCTATCAGCAAATAAGGTGAAATTTACTGATTTGTTAATGAGCACGTATAAGTTGAATACAACGTTGGCAAGTGGTTTGTAGCAACCAGCGTCCCGTTGTCCAGTCGTCCCGGGGACAAAAATAAGATCTTCCTGGGACTCCATCAAGATCACAAAACACAGTAAACTCGGTGTCAACGTGTCAGAGAACGCAACCTGTTGTTTAGCTGATAATGCTACATTGTGAACAACAAATCTATGATGACATCAGCAGAAGGATCACTAGTTAATGATAGCTGTTAGCAGCTAGTTAACATTAGTTGTTAACTGCTGTAAACTGTGAGGTGTTAGCAGCTAATTAATGTTAGCTGGTATCACAGGTTACACTAGCTGTTAGCAGCTAGTTAACATTAGCTGGAAGCAACTGTTGGCCAGAACTAAAAGTTACAGTGGTTACATTGAGTTACGTTGTGATGCGTTAAAGCCCTTTTCAATAACAATGAGTATTGCACAAAGGTTGATTATTACGTTTTCATGAGGTGTAAAAATGTAATGTTGTCAGCTGACGCTTAACGTTATCAAGTTGCTAACAGCTAACATTAACAAAGTACTAATAGTGTTAACTTGCTGCTAACAGCTAACAATAACTAGTTGCTAACAGTTAATGTTAACTAGCTGCTAACAGCTAATGATAACTAGCTGCTAACAGCTAATGTTAACTAGCTGCTAACAGCTAATGATAACTAGCTGCTCCCGGGGAAGATCTTTCACGACGGGTCACCGTCAGTCCGGAGCTCTGCCTTTTAGCCTGAGACACAACAAAAAAACATCGACCTCTGCCATCGGTGATGTCATCTTATCATCTAATCAACAAGAAGAATATCGGTAGATACAGATGTGCAGCTGATAAATTAGTAGCTGTCTGTAAACCCAGACTCCCTGCGTCATATCGTCTTTTCAGAAACAGGAGCAGGACGTCAGGTTTTTCTCCAGCTGCAGCTCTCAGGCAGGTGTCGGCTCCACAGCTCAGCCGGTATTCATCGATAACGTGCCAGGTTTGAATATTTGCTCAAATATCCTGGACAGAACGGATCCAGCCTTTTTCTGAGGGTAACTATTTTTCAGATCTGCTACCTCGGCGCCAGTTTTAGCACCTGTTTTTTTTTTTTTGTATCCCCCATCGTGATGTGAAGTCACAGTTTGCTTCCAGGCCGGTGGTGTTACCTGCTCGGAGCTTTCTGCAGGTTCTTTTCAGCTCTTTCAGTCACCTCGGCCCGACCGCACTTTCCACCCCGCCGGTGAAATACCACAGAGCAGCTCCGCATTTTAAAAACTCTGTGGAATATTACAGCAGCCAACAGCTGCTGCTGTCCTCACAGAGACCGTCAGTGTTTGTCCAGCTGCTGAGGACGAGGCTCAGAGACACTCGGTCAGGCTGAAGACGATCTGCAGACATGACTGCGAATGAATCGTTCAGTCAATCATTAATGATCTGTTTGTTGCTGGTTTTCTTCTTCTGTGGTAATAAACTGAAAGTTTTGACTCCAAGTTGAACAAAAGAAGCAAAATGTCACTTGAGGCTGTTTAAAGTTGATGATGGACATTTTGTTTTGTGCTGTATTAAAGAGCAGTGTCTACAGTCAGTGCTAACTAAGTCAAACACTTGTTGTGCCTGCAGTTCTTTCACAATAAAAGCGCTCCAGTGTTGCATCTTTTCCTCTGTTTACAACCAGCTGGAAGTTTTTTTTCATCTCCTCACCTCAGTGTTTTCTGTCTGACCGATCTGTTTACAGGTGTCGGCGGGGCGGTGATTGAGAGGGCCGTCCACTCGGGGATGATCAACCCGAGCCGTCAGTGGCAGAGCCTGAAGCACAACGGCCCTGTGGCTCAGTTCCACTTCCAGGTCCGCCTCAGCTGCGACGAGCACTACTACGGCTTCGGGTGCAACAAGTTCTGCCGCCCGCGGGACGAGTTCTTCGGCCACTACGAGTGCGACCACAACGGCAACAAGACGTGCCTGGAGGGCTGGTCCGGTCCAGACTGCAACACTGGTGAGCTCCCCGAGGGTTTTATTGATACATGGGAACTATACCTGTGATTCACATCAGCAGTTTATAATAGAATTTCCTTCCTTCCAGGCAGACGTTTGCTTCCTGCATTTATATTAAAATACAGATTAAAGCTCCAGTGTGTCAGATTCAGGAGGAAATATTGTTTTAAAATGTAATATAACATAATCAGTCTGTTTTCTTTAGTGTATAATCAGCTGGAAGTAAGAATTGTTGTGACAAACCAAACACTGACTCTAGACAGCGACATTCATTAGAGTGTCAAACAGATTTTTTAATGTAATATTCAGCCTCCTAGTGTCCTGGTTTTGGTTTTTATCGGTCTTCATGATCAAATGTGACGATAGGCGTGGCCAGAGGCATTATGTCTTCAGGTTGTCCATCCGTCCATCTCATCCTTGTGAACACGATATCTAAAGAAACCCTTAAAGGGATAGTGCACCCAAAAATGAAAATTCAGCCATTATTACTCACCCATATGCCGAGGGAGGCTCAGGTGAAGTTTTAGAGTCCTCACATCACTTGCAGAGATCCAAGGGGAGAGGAGGTAGCAACACAACTCCACCTAATGGAGGCTGACGGCGCCCCAGATTCAAACGTCCAAAAACACATAATTGAAACCACAAAATATCTCCATACTGCTCGTCCGTAGTGATCCAAGTGTCCTGAAGCCCCGACATAAAAAGTTGTCTGGAAAAACCTCGTTTGAACTCTGTTTTTAGCCTCATTGTAGCCTGTACAAATGTCCACCTGGACTGAAGAATAAACTGATTAGAATTTGGTGGTCAAAGGTCAAAGGTCACTGTGACCTCACAAAACATGTTTTTGTCCATAACTGAAGAATTCAGACACTAATTCTGACCAAACTTGACACAAATGTCTAACAGGATAAAATAATGAAGGTCAAAAGGTCAAAGGTCAGCTTGACTGTGACATCATCATGTTTTAACGTCATATCTCAGGAACAGAAGGGGAGACATTTGGTCAGATACTGAATTGGTGACTCTAATCTTGAAACTGTGCTGATTGTATAGATCTTCTGTGTGTGAAGCATCCATGTTTTCACTGACATGGATGGAGACTGTCAGAGACACTGGACTGGTGGGCGGAGTCATACAACCACAGGGTGGGCTGGTGGGCGGAGTCATACAACCACAGGGTGGGCTGGTGGGCGGAGTCATACAACCACAGGGCGGTTATTCTAGTTTAGTTTATGTGTTTTTATCCATTCTCTCTCTCTCTCTATAAAAGTCAATAAAAAGAGAAGTAAAACTTCCAGAGACCAGGGTTCCCACGGTCCTGGAAAACCTGGAAAAGTCACAGAATAAGTAAAAGTGATTGACAGCCAGCGCCAGGCTGATACACAGTAAGTGTTTGTAAATCTGACTGTACCTGTAGTTTAAAGGATTTGAAATGAACATAACCAACTATTAGAGACTGGAAAGGTTGCTGATTAATTTTCATACAATAATAAACATTTGAAGGAAAGTACACTCTACAGTATATGTGATGAATGGGCTCGGAAGTCATGGAAAAGTTTTCAAATTTCGTCCATGAAAATGTGGGAACCCTGAGAGACTAAAAACTTTCTGAGAGAGACGATCCATCAGTCGACCTGTAGTCACTGTCACTGTGTTGGTGATGCAGCTCAGAGGCAGGACTGTTTCCTGTCGGTGCGTTTAGATGCCTGTAGGAAACCGGAGACATGTGTGACAATGGTGTGTTTGCTCATAGTTTGTCTCTCTGTCTCTCTGCAGCGATCTGCAGGCAGGGCTGCAGCACCGAACACGGAGTCTGTAAACTTCCTGGAGAGTGCAAGTGAGAACCAATACACACAAAAACACACACAAGCAACACACCTTTTCTGCGTGTCTGTATCTGATGGTGACGACAGGAAACACAAGACGGAGTGAGAGGAAGTACATGGTACACGTCCCCAGCTGGAGTCAAACTGGAGACGATGTCAACTTTTAATGAAATATTCCAAGAGTTGATTTTATCATTTTGAGTCATTATAATATTTTTTTTTATTTTAATCTTTTTATTAACTTTTTTTTATTCAGAATATTATAAATTGAATATAAAATCACTGTTTCAGCAAATGGAAAATATTAAAACTGAACTGAGCAAACTGATCACAACATACAGCACAATGTCAAAGTAAATGTGCAACAATGTATAAAAATCACTTTGAGAAACACAGAAAACAAACAGCTATATTTTTTTAGTTACATCCAAAAATTAAAACAATCAAACAAGAAATTAATTAAATTAATTTTCTGCGCCAGCGTCAGAACACCTTCTGTCCCAACAGCGTATTGTAGGTTAAAAACTAAAACTAAATAAATACGGAGCCGTGTGTGGCAGGGTGGTAACATTGCAAGAATAAAATCAGAGTTTACGAGATTAAAACCATAAATTTACAGGGATAAAAAGAATATTGTGTGAGATTATAAAGTCATAAATGTGGGAGAAAAATGGCTTCAGAGCTGTCTGCCAGAGAGTCAGGTGACGTCGTCTAAAGAGCCACAAAATCCACGCTGTCGTCAACTGAAACAATTTTTAGTAGTAGATGAAACTTGTTCTTGTGTTTTATCAGGGTTCCTGCGAATCCTTAAGAATCTGAATGAATGAAGCTAAAAATAAACCTTCAGTTGGTTTTAAAATGTCTCAAAAGTGGTAAAGATGTTTCTGAGATGGAAAGTAGGAGTTCATGTCTTGTTTTTCTTTTCTCACGTTGCACTGTAAAATCTCTAAATAATTTGCATAATAATAATAATAGCCGGGACGTTCAGACGATCCTCAGTCTGTAGTTAGCTTTTCACTAGAACAAAAATGTTTTACATTGCAGTCAACATTTGGACATAATTGTCCCTCACTCCATGTCATTGATGTCAGTTCATGTTTAGTTTTTTTTTCAGGTTTGTTTATTGTAAAATGAATCCTAAATTTTATTTCCAGTGGCACAAAAAGAGTCTAAACATCTAAGATCTAACTCACCTGAAGCTGCAGGAACTTTTTGCAGACAGAAAAATCTGATTTATTGTCATTATTTGAGTTTATCACAGTTCTTTTGCTCAGTGAAATGTTATTTTATGCTAACACCATCAATCAATCAATCAATCAATTTTATTTATAAAGCCCAATATCACAAATCACAATTTGCCTCACAGGGCTTTACAGCATACGACATCCCTCTGTCCTTATGACCCTCGCAGCGGACCATAAATCATCCATGCACATTTGGACTGGCTCCAGGCCGGCTCCAGGCTGAACACCACTGGTGCCCGGCTCTGACTCAGCTGATTCATCTGATGCGTCATTGAATTATATAACGTACAGGCTGATATTATTACTGTCCTGAGGGTAAAGGTCAGAACATATCATGGATGTATAAATTAAATATTCCAACATCAGCTGGAGTTCGACTGTGTCCACTGCAGCACTGTTGAGCACAGCAGTGTGAGCGGAGGCCTCAAAACCCAGATTGGGGCGTGATATGTAAATGACGATTGTTTTCAGCTGCCGTATACACCGATCGGCCAAAACATTGAAACCACTGTCAGGTGAAGTCAACAACACTGATCATCTGGTAACAACTGCCATCAACAATGCCGTCACCATGAGGGGGTTTACATGGTCTGGTCCAGGTGGGTGGAGCGCGTCAAGTAGCATCCACATAAATGTCAGAACCAAAGGTTTCCCAGCAGAATGTAACAAGATGATCAATGTTATTCACTTCACCTGTCAGTGGTTTCAATGTTTTGGTGTCAATCATTGAATTGAATGAATGTGCTCGTTTCTATGGTAGACAAATGGTAGCCAGTGACCTCATTTCATAAATAGAAATTGTTGTAACTGTGTGTGTGTGTGTGTGTGTGTGTGTGTGTGTGTGTCAGGTGTCTGTATGGCTGGCAGGGCGAGTACTGTGATCAGTGTATCCCTCATCCCGGCTGTGTTCACGGCAGCTGTGTGGAGCCCTGGCAGTGTCTCTGTGACACCAACTACGGAGGACAGCTGTGTGACAAAGGTACGCACACACACACACACACACACACACACACACACACACACACACACACACACACACACACACTGCCGAACACATCTTTTACCATTTTAACAGATAAAACGATGATGTGTCTGATGAACTTTGTGGCTGATTGTCTTTGCAGATCTGAACACGTGTGGGACACTGCAGCCGTGTTTGAACGGAGGAACCTGCAGCAACACGGGACCAGACAAATACCACTGCTCCTGTCCCGACGGCTTCTCTGGGGTCAACTGTCAGAGAGGTGAGAGCAGCAGCAGCAGCAGCATCTGTGGTTCAACTGTCTGGTCTATGAAGAGTTTTCTGCCCTTTACTCAGAGCTTCAGTTTTACTGTTGACAGGATTAAAAACTGAATATTACAAAATAAAGACATTGGAAAGTAACAGTAAAAATGGATTTATGAAAGTAAAAAGGAAACCTGAATGAAACATTGTGCATATCATAGTGACACCAAAACCAAAAGAATCATGAAGAGCATGAAGGAGGTCATTAAATTTAGTTTGGGTAGATTTTGGTTTGATTTGAAGTCCTGATGAAATAACTGTATGACTGCACCACCGTGGTTAGCATTGTTACCTGGTTTGACCCCGGGGTGGGGGAGCCCTTCAGTGCTGAGTTTGCATGTTCTCCCTGTGTCAGCGTGGGTTTCCTCCAGGTGCTCCAGCTTCCTCCCACAGTCCAAAGACATGCAGGTTAATTGGTGACTCTAAATTGTCCGTAGGTGTGAATGTGAGTGTGAATGGTTGTCTGTCTCTATGTGTCAGCCCTGTGATAGTCTGGTGACCTGTCCAGGGTGAACCCTGCCTCTCGCCCGATGTCAGCTGTCCAATGAGGATGATGGTGTTAGTGCAGAATAAGATGTCTACAACCAGTACTGGCCATATTTCCATGACAGTCTCTGTGTACAGTCATTATCCCCAGAGGATAGATCGTAATCATTTTGGTGACAGCTGGATTTGAACTCATCAGGAGAAGAAAAATTCTACCCATGCAAAAGAAACAGAAGCTGCTGGTTAGATTGTCATGACGCGTTCTGATCTCATCCTGCTCCCCAGAGGATGAACCTTTATGTTTTAATCACCCCAGTTTGTGTTTAAAGTCACAGGACGTCTTCACAGCGAGTCATTACTCAGTCAAATGTGAACACACACACACACACACACACACACACACACACACACACACCATAAACACACCGCCGGTGTCAGGATGACTCACTCTTTCCAGTGACAGTGGTGTGTCTGGTGTCCACTGTGGATAAATGTCCACACAGCTGGTTAGAAATCATAAAAAAGACGCCTCGTTTCACTTCACTAATCATCATGTTTAGACATTTTCTTTAATGTCAAAGGTAATCTAGGTGATGGTTGTCTGTTTCCATGGTTACAGTGTTAAAAGTTAAGGCAGCGTAATGCTCTTCATGATGCAGCACAGTGCGAAGAGATATAGACTCAAATTATTTACACAGATGTCAAACCTATTCTTTTATAAAAAAAAAAAGTTATAGTACATGATTAGTACGACACACACGGAGGCTGATGGCGTGTGTGAGCAGCTCATGTTATCCTGAAATAATCAATGCATGGCGTCCGTAGTCACACAGGTAGTGACCAAGGGTGAGTAAATAAAAGGAGAGCAAACTGAGTGAAACAAGACGAAGGTTCAAAGGTCTCGTCTGTATTTAAGTCTCACATAAGTAAATGAATCTTTACTGTCAGTGACTTGTGTCTAACCACTGAGCTGACTGGAAGATGTCCCTCTGTCTCTGTCTCTGTCTCTGTCTGTGTCTGTCTCAGCGGACCACGCCTGTCTGTCCAGCCCCTGTCTGAATGGAGGAAGCTGTGTTGAGACCAGTCAGGGTTTCGAGTGTCGCTGCTCCCCCGGCTGGACCGGACCCTCCTGCTCCCTCAGTAAGACCTGCTGAAACCTTTCATCAGATCCTCTCTGAACCTCCTGTGACGCTCCATGAACCTGGTCACTTCCTGTCTCTGTCTGTGTGTCTCAGATGTGGACGAGTGTCTGGTGAACCCCTGCAGTCACGGAGGAACCTGTCAGGACATGGTTAACGGCTTCAGGTGTACCTGTCCTCCTCAGTGGACGGGGAAGACCTGCCTCATCGGTCAGTGCTCCTTTAACTCCGAACGGCTGCTCTGCTCCGTCAGACGTTTCACATTTGTGGTTGAGGTTTGAGGCTGTTTAGGAAACTTTATTTGTGATGATTCATCTCTTCCACTGTGGAGATATTCCATCAGTTTTATATAAAAATAGATCTCGTCAGCTTCCTGTGGCGTTTCCAGTCCTTCGCCGCCTCTCACTGAGGCCCCTGAGGTGTTTCACCTAATCTCCAGGATGATCCCGGGGGAAACGGTTGTGGTTTGGAGGCTTATCGCCTCACCGCAGCCCAGATCCTCCACCAGCCAGCAGCCGCATGCTCCTCAACCTCTAACTGTGTCGTTCAGTTTGCCAGCCCTCGATTTGGACTCTGTTTTCCTCTGCTGAATGATTTTAGACGCATCCGCTGCTTTCAGTCGTTCCTCCTGCTGACCAAGGACTCAAAATGAATCCATTAACTCTGTTTACATTTCATTATTCCAGTGACTCAGGAATGGTATTTGTTCCATCTGTGGTCCTGGTGCTCTTCCTCCTGACCTTTTACATCTGTGACCTCTGTTGTTCACTGACTGGTTAATTGATGCGAGCTAATGAAGCGTCTTTTAAACCTTCAGTGTGACGGATTTAGTGGCGCCTAGCAGTGAGGATTACAGACTGCAAGTTCTTAAACTTCTCCTGGTTAGAATTCCTTCAGTGTTGATTGTTCAGGAGGTTTTCACCAGGAGCTGAATTATCAACAGAAGTCTCTTCCTCTCTGAAACAAACAGACCTGAGGTCTCATTTAAAAACTTTGCGTACACCCAAAACGAGGCCTGAAAAAGGCATACGCCACTTCCCGTACGAAAGTTGTGATCTATACAAACAGACTTGATGGAGAAACTTTAACCCGTGTTTACCAAGAGACGAGATTGTAGAAATTGTCAAATAGCTTTTTTGCCGCACACCATTTTTGGCTTTTGTCTGTACGTACATTTTTAGTGTGGATCCTACGCACTGTTTGATAAATGAGACCTCAGCTGATTTAAACCAGTAGAAACAAAGAATGGTTTTCCAACGCTGCTCGTCACAGAGGAGCCGCGAACTACGTAAAACATGAATGTCTCTGTCTAGAGTCAGGGTTTGGTTTGTCCCTTCTGGGCTACTGTAGAAACATGGCAGTGCAACATGGCGATCTCCGTAGATGAGGACCTGCTCCCTGTGTAGATATAAACTAAAGGACCTGAAGTTGCAGTCATTGGTTCCTCTCGTTGCAGGATTTCTGTACAGAATCATCCATCTGACAACATCAGGGTGTATTTTAACGGCTCTTTGTAATCATGTGTCCTGGTTTATGTTTTTATGGTTCACTCACAGCATGTATTAATATACTTTTTGTCTTTGTAGTAATCTCAGTAGGTGTTTTTTTAAATTGCTTGTTTCACAGCTGTATATTTTGATTTTGTATTTTTGTTCTATGTTGTTTGTCTGTAACTTTATGTTGCTGCCTGCCTCGGCCAGGACACTCCTGAAAAAGAGATTGTTTTTATCTTGAGAGGTTTTTATGGTTAAAAAATGGTTAAATAAATAAATAGATAAAAATAAACGGCTCATTGTAAGGTAATGAAAACACAATTCAATTCTTATTTTCAGGTGATTATTCACTGAAGAACAAACTAATTATATTATGTTCCATTTCTGCCAGTATATCCACATAAACCCTACACACTGGAGCTTTAACACTTTTACCGCCCTCAGGTGGCGTTTACAGGATAGATAAAGGTTGTTCATTCTGCTCGTCACTGTTGTGTTTCAGATGCCAACGAGTGTGACGACAGCCCCTGCGTCAACGCCAACTCCTGCCGAAACCTGATTGGTGGATACTTCTGCGAGTGCGTCCCTGGTTGGACGGGTCAGAACTGTGACACCAGTGAGTAAGACGCACCAGCGACACACTGATGATCTGTGTAATGAGGAGGAGAGGGGACGAGGCATCTGCAGGAAAAAATAATCATCTTTATATCTGGAGAGAAACAAAAGGCTTTTGTTTTAAAACTTCGTTTGGGGGTCTTCCTAAAAGTTAAAAGTCAGATTTGGTGTTTTGTCATCAGATTTTTTTATCCAGTGCTCTTAAAGGATAACCTCGACATTAGGGCTGCAACGATTAGTCGACTAATTGATGACTAATCGACTATTAAAATAAACAGTGACTATTTTACTGGTCGACTAATCGCTTAGAGTTATTTTCCATAGAAAAGTACTATAAACTACTCTTATTGCAGCTTGTTACGTTCAGATATTGGCAGCTTTACACACTCTTCCATGACAGTGAACTAAAACCCTTTGGCATGAGAACGAAACAAGACATTAGATGACATCATTTTGGGGTTTGGGCGAGACAGACCGACATTTTTCAACATTTTAAAAAACATTTTTTTATAAAATGATTCGTCGACTAATCGACGAAATAATCAACAGATTAGTCAACAATGAAAATAATTGTTAGTTGCAGCCCTACCCGACATGTTCCAGCCCTATTGCCCCTGTGTATGTGTCTAAGAGACTGACGTGAATCAGTATTTGTAATTGGTCCAGTATTGAGTGAGAGGGCAGCAGCCGGCAGCTGTGCCTCAGGCCGGGCTGTTGAACACTGTCAAGAGATGATCAACAATTATTATGGGACTTTTGCCCAATGACGCCAAATAAAACTGCCTATCTCGACTTTAAAGATATGCACTACGCAGGATCTCCTGTCATACACAAGTAATCCCTCTCAGTCATCACTTATGACCCACTCTCGCTTTGTGGCGGTGAGACTCCGCCCTCTGCCTGGAGTTTTTATGTTGTTATGCCTCCACGAAGGCGATAGCTGTGGCCTGAAGCATTGTGTACATACATATGTACGTACATCCTATCCTCATGAGCGCAATGTCTCAAGAACACCTCGAGGGAATTTCTTCAAACTTGGCTTTGAGTCAAGGATGAACTGATTAGAATTTTATGGTCAAAGGTCGATGTGATTTCACACAAGTCATGCAGCCGCGGGGCAGTAATTCTTGTCTCTTATTTTCTGTGTTCAGGACTTTTATGGGCGTGTACCTCCACAGCGCTCAGGTGAGGTTGGAGCTTTATAAAGAGGTAGCGACCGGGTGCCAGACCGTTAGCTGCAGGCATCCAAGAGACACCGCACTGAAAAAATACAAATATATTGAGAAAACGCTAAACAAGAATCTGGGGTTGGCTTTTATTTTCACTGGCGAGCGTGTTCACACACCGTAACTGACAATCCTGCATAGAACACCTTTAAGTGTTTAAGTGTGCGGCGTCTCACAGCCTGAAATTGAGCTCTAAAGTAGGAAGGAAGTAGACAGAGGAGAGCAGCAGGAAGTTCATCACGAGGTAAAAGCTTGGTAACATCAAACCTTTCAGAACAATCGTTTAAATGTTTCCTGCTCGACATGCAGCTGCTCATCTGAAGGAAAACTGCTCTTTTTCTATTTTATGTTTTTATCAAAATCTCACAAAAAACTTGGTTTATTTCTGCAGATATCAACGACTGTCGAGGTCAGTGTCAGAACGGGGCGACATGCAAGGTAAGCCTCAACTGATTTACACACTTCCTGTTTGGAGTTTGTTTTCAGGCCTTTTTCTTTGTGCAGCACACACACTTTGTCTTCACCGCAGCTATAAACAGCAAATGCTGAGGCATGCATGTTGCACAGAGACATGACTGTGTGTGTGTGTGTGTGTGTGTGTGTGTGTGTGTGTGTGTGTCCATGACAACAGCAGATCTGATTTCTCCAAACTCTCTTGTTTCCCAACAGAAGATAAACAGTCCGTCTTGTTCTGTACAAATGCTGATTGCTCCTTTCTCTCTTGTTGCTGTTCTTCTTGTCACAGCGGTTTATTGTTTACTGATAGGAGCCAGATTACATGACATCAGCAGCGTTACCCGTCACTGTGCATGTTCAGCGTACACAGATTGATTTACAGTATTTATGGTTCAGTGTCACAGAGTCACAGGGAAAGAGTTTCTCACTGAAAACAGTTTTTAGAGGGTGAAACAAAATCGAAAGTACAAACTGTACTGACTACAAGTGTAACATTTAAAACTTTAAAGACTAATTTAATAAAAAAGTCAAAGTATTTTGACCTCTCTGAACATGCTGTGTAGTTCAGCTGAAAGCTAATCAGTCCCCTCAGGATGTCGCGACGATTAACGCAAATTCAGCCAATCCAAGTGAAGTCTGCGTGACTGCTATTTCGTCCAGTCACTGCTACTTTACTACAGATCTGACACACACACACACACACACACACACACACACACAGTCAGTATGTTAACATGACATCAGAGAAAATCAAGTTATTGTGTTAGTCCGACTGAAATGGTCCTACAGTGAATTTGTCACAGTGACGTACTGAGTGACAAGGCTAACTGTTAGCATCACATGGCTAACGTGACCCTGTGTTTATTCACAGGTTTAACAACAGAGTGGAGCCGTTTAAGTGTTGGTGTGAGATTGTAGGAATTAACGGCTCAGTTTGGATGTTAGTTAACTAACTTAATGCATACGTACAGTAACTGTCGTTATTTCTCTCTCACTCAGGACCTGGTGAACGGTTATCAGTGTGTGTGCGCTCCAGGTTTTGGCGGTGAACACTGTGAGACGGACGTGGACGAGTGCACCAGCGGGCCGTGCCTCAACGGTGGCCGCTGCCACGATGAAGTGAACGGCTTCCACTGCCTGTGTCCACCTGGTTTCTCTGGAAGTCGCTGTCAGGTGAGCGGACGCTAAGACACAGAAACAGGAAGTGTGCTTTTCCACACTCTGACCTGAGTCTTCTCAGTAATTCATGTGGTGTTGTTTATGTGCTACACTCACCAGCCACTTTATTAGGTACACCTGTTCAACTGCTCGTTAACACAAATATCTAATCAGCCAATCAGGTGTCAGCAGCTCATTAACATTTAGTCATGTAGACATGGTGAAGACGAGCTGCTGAAGTTCAACCGGAGCATCAGAATGATGAAGAAAGGTGATTGAAGTGACTTTGAACGTGGCATGGTTGTTGGTGCCAGACGGGCTGCTCTGAGTATTTACTGGGATTTTCAGCACAACCATCTCTAGGG
>NC_065510.1:4027895-4060981 GCF_006386435.1 Epinephelus moara | reverse complement strand
CGCACCATGTCACAAAGCTCACATCATCTCAAACATGACAATGAGTTCACTGTACTCCAATGGCCTCCACAGTCACCAGATCTCAGTCCAATAGAGCACCTTTGGGATGTGCTGGAACGGGAGATTCTCATCATGGATCAACTGTGTGATGTCATCATGTCAATATGGACCAAACTCTCTGAGGAATGTTTCAGCACCTTGTTGAATCTGTGATACCAAGAATTAAAAAGGGGCTTCAACCCTGTACCAGCAAGGTGTACCTAATAAAGTGGCTGGTGAGTGTATATTATGAGTGAAATAAGCAGTCAGAACTGCCGCTGAGCATTTCCTCCTTGGATCTGAGGTGCACCAGTGACAGTCTCATTAAGAGTACAGTGAAACGAGTGCTGTCGGAGGAGAAGCAGTGAAGCTTCACTCTAACACGTTTGTTCTTATTTTCAGGCGATTACACGCTAAAGAAAACAGACTTCTTAAATTATATTCCATTTCTATAAATACATCTCCTAAATCCTACACACTGGAGCTTTAAACTCCTCCTCCTCCTCCACATTCTTCCTCTTCTCCTTTCATTGTTTCCTGAGATAATCGCTGTAACTGTACACCACGTCTTTGTCTGGCTGGTTAACACAAACTTCTCTCCAGCACACCAGGATCTGACCCACAAACTGGTAAATACTGCTCTCAGCTAACAGACGTCAGATAGTGGTGATGTAACTGAAGCTCTTAAAGAGAGAGTGTGTTTAAAGATATCGACAGTCTGTTGGCTTCTGATTGGCTTCTGTCAAAAAATTATTATAGTCATTAACATCTGAAATCTTCAGCCACCCTGGAGTCCTCTCAAAGGTCTGTTGGCGATCTGTTAGTGGTTACCATGGTGATGTGTATTGTACAGGTGCCATAGACACATGAAATGCTGACGTGTCGTTTGTCACAGTGAGAAGCTGAATCGTTCTCTCTGTCCACAGCTGGATATCGATTACTGCCTCCACAGTCCGTGTCTGAACGGCGGCCGATGCTTCAACCTGGCGTCTGACTACGTCTGTAAATGTCCCGAAGACTTCGAGGGCAAGAACTGCTCTCACCTGAAGGACCACTGCCGCACCACGCCCTGCAAAGGTTCACATGCACTCCATGTTCACTCGTTAGTCATCTCGTTCGTGTTCGAGTGCTCACACGGGTGGAAAGTGTATTTAGAAAAGACTTTTAATCATATCCAGACTCTGGTTTATGGTTCTGTTTCCTGGAACTTCCTGGACAGAAACTATAATGTAATTCTATACTCACAGGAAGGATTGTGTCATTTGTCTCAGTCTTTATGCTAAGCTAAGCTAACCTTCATATTCAGCTTCATATTCACTGTACAGACATGAGAGTGGTGTCAATCTGAGCCTCTAACTCTGAGTCAGAAGAATAAATGAGCATACTTCCTTCCTCCTCCAGTGATTGACAGCTGCACAGTGGCGGTGGCGTCCAATAGCACGCCGGGCGGGGTGCGTTTGATTTCATCCAACGTCTGCGGCCCTCACGGGCGATGTCGCAGTCAGGCCGGTGGGCAGTTCAGCTGCGAGTGTGAGGAGGGATTCACCGGGACATACTGCCACGAGAGTGAGTCCAAACATTAATATTACATTCTGCTTTGTGTTTTTGTCCATCCCATAATAATAATCTGGTTTTCTTTTTTGTATTCTGTTTATTTACATTTACTTTAACAACGCAACTGAAAAAAAAAAAATAATTCTTTGCGTCTGTCAGATATAAACGACTGTGAGAGCGCCCCCTGTCTGAATGGAGGAACCTGCATTGATAAAGTCAGTCAGTATCAGTGTATCTGTGCCGACGGCTGGGACGGACCCACCTGCCAGAACAGTGAGTCCTGCTCCTCCTCCTCCTCCTCCTCCTCCTCCTCCATCCTCAGCTCGGTGCAGAGCGGACACGTTGGATGTGCTCTGACGTTTTGTTTCTTGTTGCGCAGACGTCGATGACTGCAGCTCTGCTCCCTGTCAGAACCGCGGCGTCTGTCGAGATCTGGTCAACGATTTCTACTGCGAGTGTAACAATGGCTGGAAGGGAAAGACCTGCCACTCCAGTGAGTTTGTGTGTGTGTGTGTGTGTGTGTGTGGGGGGGAATGTTGGTGATAAACTGAAGGATGAAGAGTTCCTTTGTGTGTTAAGAACATTCTCCTTCTCAAACAGGACAGGAGGAGTTCCCACAAACATAAAATGTGTGTGTTGTTTGAGCCCTGCAGGTGTCCAGATGTTCATTTTCCAGATGTTCATTTTCCGACTCGCTGATGTCTGTTTTTATTTCCAGGAGAGAGTCAGTGCGACGAGGCGACCTGTAACAACGGAGGAACCTGCTACGACGAGGGCGACACCTTCAAGTGTCTGTGTGCCGCTGGCTGGGATGGCGTCACCTGTAACATTGGTCAGCATGACGCCACGTTTTCTTTTTCATTTTTAAAGCGTGTCTGTGTTCCAGTGAAGACGTCTGACAGTCGTGTTTGTGTCTCCAGCGAAGAACAGCAGCTGTCTGCCGAGTCCCTGTGAGAACGGAGGAACCTGTGTGGTGGACGGAGACTCTTTCAGCTGTGTCTGTAAGGAGGGCTGGGAGGGCGCCACCTGCAGCCACAGTGAGTGACTCGCTTTTATCTCATCGTTGTTGATGTTTGTGCAGCTCAAAGAAAAGGATCTGTGCTCTGGTTACCATCGATGTCTGTGTCAAACTTAAATCGTAGTCTGTCCTAAAGTTGTAGAGAAAAAGTGTTGCCCTGTCCGAGCTGCAGAGGATGTTTGATTTGATCGATATTCTCATCCAGAGTCAGACTGAAGAGGTTCAAACCTGTGCGATGTGGCGAACACAGTGACTGAAGTCTAACACAGTATATTTTTTTCTTTATTTTCCAGATGCCAACGACTGCAGTCCTCATCCCTGGTGAGTTCAACACACACACACACTAAAATCCTTGAGTTCAGTCACAGTGAGCCGAGTTAACTGAACAGTCTGATGTTGATGACGGCTGCTGTTCTGTAAAACAAAAGAAAACATTGATAAAATATTTCTGAAATTAGTTTTCAAAGCTTGAGATGTCTGGTAGCAGCATGTGATCCTTCAGCTCCAGTCAAAACGTCATGTTCTGACGGTGAGAGCTGTGACGTTTGTAGTGATAAACTCATATCCAACATTAAGTTCTCCTTTTTGGCCTCCTCCTCCTCCTCGTCATGCGTTCGTTCAGCAAATCAGATCTGGAACAAAACAACTTGCTCGCTGCCAGTTTCACTTTTTATCTGCTCAGCTCCTACTCTCCTCTCTGCAAGCCACAGAGTCTGAGACGGCTCGTATCTTAAAAAGAAAACACAAATAAGAAATATAATATTTTTCAGCGTGTAGTTTAGATGAGTGTTGGGTATGAGGGCTCCAGCTCAGTACAGTCAGGGTTATTGATTTATAGCAACCTTTTTGCTTTTTCACGGGGAAATGACTCAGACAGGAAAAACCTCACTTGTTTTTTTTTCCAGAATAAAAGTCTTGTTGTTGCACACAGTGTTAAAGCTCCTCTCTGTCCTCCTGCAGTTACAACAGCGGGACCTGTGTGGATGGAGACAACTGGTATCGATGTGAATGTGCTCCGGGGTTCGCTGGCCCAGACTGCAGGATCAGTGAGTGTTGACCTTTGACCCTTTCACAAACATCTATCCCTCTGCTCATCTGCTGTCCTTTATTATTCCTAATGTGTTTCCTGTTTCTTTTTCTGTGCCTTTCTCATTTTCTGCTTTGCTGTTCTGTCGTCTTACTTTAGCTCCGTCTCTTTCTACCTCCGTTCCTTTACGTTAAAGGGACAGTTCACCCCAAAATCTAAACTACATATTTTTCCTCTCACCTGTAGTGCTGTGTATCCGTGTAGACAGTTTTGGTGTGAGATACAGAGTCTATGTAGTGGAACTAGATGGTCAACATCAGTGTCTCTTTCCAGAAATCATGACCTGGTTACTCAGAATAATCCACAGACCTTGTTGTGTTTCATGTAGGAACTATTTTCTTTCTGCTGAACTACACCTGCTAACTGTATCACTGCGCAGAGAGAAGTGTGCATCTACTGCTAGCTCACCTAGCAACACTGAGCTAGCTAATGTTGGAGTCCTGCGGGGTCCATTTCTGAAAACCCGCCCGTACCCATAAGGCTCAGTACCAGAACTGACCTTTTACCTGTCATTATGTCGAAGTCAAAGCCACACCTGTGATTAACCCCCCCCAGGCTCCAGTCCCTCACATGAAGCTGGTCCTCCGTCTCTTTGACTGGATGGTGAAAACATTCAGTCACTGCCAGGTTAGGAAACATGTTAGCATGCTTCTTCCACCACCATCAAACCTCCAAAGGATCCTCCTTGGGTGTCTTGAACTCCATGTAGGCTGCCACCTCATCCTCGGGCTGCAAAGTTTCATGGCTGGAGTCCTCCACGTCGGTGACCAATGTGACCACGGGGTCAGAGGTTACACTTGTGTCACTGACTTTCAAAATAAAAGCAACTGCAGCTTGATAATAGAGATTTAGATGTTAGAATATTACACATATACTGCACAGCTTTTTACTCTGTTTTATTCTGAAAAATTAAAAATAGATTTTGTTCTCACCTGCTGCCTGCCGACGTGGAGTTCATTTTTACTCATGAGTTTATATATACACATATTTGTACCTGTTGCTCAGCTTTTTGTGGGTTAACCGTTGGGTACCCGACCCCGCTGAGGCTCAAGCTCAGTTGAGGAGGATGCCATTTATGTCACGAGCCTCTTGTCCATGATTAGATGAACACTTCTTCTGCACAGTGATGCAGTTGGTGGGTGCAGGTCGGTAGAAATGGTTCCTACATGAAACTGTTCACAACAAGGTCTGTGGATCATCTTGAGTAACTGGGTCATGATTTCTGAAAAGAGACACTGATGCTTAAGTAAATCTCCCTGTAATAGACATTCTTTCACTATTGTGTCAATTTATTATTTAAATGATTAGTTGAAAAAACAAACAGATAATCAATAATAAAACTCAGTTGCAGATGTTTCTCTTTGACAGCTCTGTGTAAATAGTTCTCAGCCTCTCTGTGTTACTGAGGACAGAGAAATATATTTAACATTAAAATAAAAACTGACCCTCATCTCTTTCAGACATCAACGAGTGCCAGTCGTCTCCCTGCTCATTCGGCTCCACCTGCGTGGATGAAATCAACGGCTACCGCTGCGTCTGTCCACCAGGAAGAACTGGCCCCCGCTGCCAGGAAGGTAAAACCTCACACAGTTTGTGTGCTTTTTTAAAAGGAGTTTTTATGCTGTAACAGTTTTGAGACTTGATGTTCACATAATGTCTCTGTCCTCGGCATGAAAACAAAAAATCAGGATTCAAAAGAGTAGAGTAGAGTAAATGTAACTGCTGGTACTGTGATCTGAAGATTCACTCGTGTGAAGTCGGTGTTGGTGTTGATCAGAGTTGAGTGGTGATGGTGCTGCTGGTGGTTTTTGTGCTGCAGCATCGGGGAGGCCCTGTGTGGTCGGAGGGCTGGTGGCTCTGGATGGAAGCAGATGGGACGAAGACTGCAACACCTGCCGCTGTCACAACGGGAGGATCACCTGCACGAAGGTACAGCGGAGACCTCATGGTTATGAGTACTGTGTACTGTGTAAAAAAACTAGGAGTGGGGGAAATCAGTACAGCATTGTATCACAACATTTTTGTGTGGCAATATTATATTGGAAAGTAGGAAAGTAGTTAAAAGTGTATTTCATTCTGAACTAAGGAAATGGATGTCGTTCTGTTTCGTCACAGTAAAATGTAAAAACTGACCAGACAGTTTTGTCTCTGGCAGCTGTGGTGTGGACCTAAACCCTGCAGCCTCCACAGTAAGCCTCATGGCGCCGACTGTCCGGCCGGTCAGACCTGCTTTGCGGTGCGAGACGAACGCTGCTTCGTGAAGCCCTGCTCCAGCCAGGGGGAGTGCTGGAGCCCCACCCACCGGGTCCCGCCCACAGCCAGGTGTCACTCAGAGAGCAGCTGCGCCAACGTCACCTTCACCTTCAACAAGGACATCATGGCAACGGTCAGTTTGGTTTCCCGCCGTCTTCCTCCTTCATCTTCTCTCTGTCCAACTTTATCTGCACACTGAGCAAAGGTCGGCAGATTGAAACTCAGATTTTTCAAGGTTCTCCTCCAGAAAAATCTGAGTTTCAGAGACTTTGTTTCCTGCGTTTGGTGACGTTTAACGAATGAACTGCAGCCACACTTTAATGTTAAATACTATTAGTTCTCAGGAAAGGATACAGAATGATTCGACTCTCTGACCTGAACCTGCGTGAATCTCTGGCATGAACTAGTATTCAGTTGTAATTCATTCAGTTCATCACACCCTGCGACCCTCGTGCTCGATGGAAAAATCAAAACAGCACATTTTACAAACTGCCTTCATCTTTCGTTTAAATGAAGTGTGTAAAATTTAGGGGGATTTAGTGGCATCTAGTGGTGAGGACTGCAGATTGCAACCTGCTGAAACTTCTGGGTAGAATTCCTTCATTGTTCATTGTTCAGGAGTTGAATTATCCTCAGAGGTCTCTTCCTCTTAAAACAAACAGAGCAGCTGATTAAAACCGGTAAAAACACTAAATAAAGTTGTTCAGTGTTAAAAAAATCTGTGTTTTTGTGACGTTCTTGTTGCAGAGCGTCTGGTAACTATGGTGACCAACACAAAAACGCAAGTGTCCCTATCTAGAGTGAGTTGGTGCTTCTTAAGGTCGAGGAAAGATCCTTAAACGGCTGAATTTCAAGGAGGCCATGTCATCGAATCCCACCGATGTCAAAGAGTGAATTGAATCCTATAGAGGACTGAGTCTTTATTCAGAGAATTTTTAAAAATGCATGTTTGCATCCTCAGCAGGGATGAAGTACCCATGATACTTTGCACACAATTTGCCAGAATTGAAGGCGGGGCCTCTCAGTGATGCACACCAAGGCACTTGCTAGCCTGTTCCAATGTGTGATCACCGAATGCTAGGAAAGAGTCTCACGCAGCCTCTGTAGGGCCCAACTTGGAAGGACCCATCCTACCACGGAAGCATCCTTTACTTTGAGATGCAGAGAGTGTTTGGTTTGTCCGTTCTGGGCTACTGTAGAAACATGGCGGTGCAGCAGGGAGATCTCTGTAGACGAGGACCTGCTCCCTGTGTAGATATAAATGTCTCATTCTGAGGGAACGAAAACACAGTGATTCTTATTTTCAGCTGACTAAAGAAAATATCATGTTTCAGTTCGGACAATATATCTGCCTAAATCCTACACACTGGAGCTTTTCAGCATCACACTTGTATTTGTGGTTTCTACCAAACATTGTTTAAAAACACCTGTTTTTCTCACACTTCCTGCCTGAATACACCTTTAATCACCCTCCGTCTGAAACACTCCGTTTTAGCGCCTGTCTCTTTAAGTCCCCCTCCCAAAACAGTCCTCTCAGCTCTGATTGGTCACTGTTTCCACATCTGCGCTCTCAGTATCTCAGTCTGTCTCAGTATGGTTGCAGTCTGGGAATGACTGTCACGGCACTGTAGCGTAGGGCTGCGTGATGTAGCCACCATGTACGATATATCAATATATTTTCAAGCGAGATATAAATTTAGACAACACCGTTTATATCAATATAGGGTCAAGTTGCGTTACATAACGCTGTTCTCCATCAACACCCAGAGACACAGAGCTGCTCCTCTGTTTAATCTGTCTGGTCATTAGTCTACAGTGTGACATCGGTCTGTACGCTGCACGTGCTGCGCTACATCAGTCTGTGACATGAATGAAATGAGCGCAGCAGCACAGGTGCAGTACAGTGATGCGCTGCTTGTTAGTGTGTGAGGTGGATCATCGCGCGTTGATGTTCTTCTCGGTGGTTGTAGTCTATTTTGTAACATGGAGAGAACCGAGATATGAACTTTTGTCTACATCACCCCGCCCTCCTGCAGCGGCAGTTTCTACCTTTTATATTGTGCAGGTGTGATATCATAAGCTCTGACGGCTGGGTTACAGGCACAGTTTCTTTATACGGACCGAGCGTTTAGTTACTTTCACAGTACTGATAGAGCACCTCTGCCTGCTTTGTATTAAAAAGACATGGAAACCTGACTTACAATACTGGCAGGTACGAACGGTAGACTTGTCGACGAGTCATTGGTCTACTTTACAGCGCCAGAAACAGGGTGTGAAAATTTGTCAGAAATCTGGAGAAATACGGGACAGTCGTGTCCCTGAGAGGAAACCGAGAGAGGGCAATAGAAAATGTGAAAATTGGGTGGTTTGGTTGGTGTAACAGTCACAGGTGGACATTTTCCTGATTATATCTACATGCTTTAACTGAAGGAACGTTTTCAATGCAGGACTTTGACTTGAAACAGAGTATTTTCACAGTGTGGTATGAGGGTCTGAATACTTCCTCCACCGCTGTCGGTTACCGTCACACAGAATATCTGATACCTTCACGGTGCTGTGGTTGCTGATGTCGTTCCTCTGGTGTGTGTTACAGGGTGTGACGGTGGAGCAGGTTTGTCGTGAGCTCAGGAGCCTCTACGTCGTCAAGAATCTGTCCTCCGACTCCTCCGTCTCCATGACCTGCGAGCCTTCACTCAGCGCCAACAACGAGATCCACGTAGCCATCGTGAGTCACATCTGGTCTGAGAGTCAGTCGGCGTTAGTGTTTGACCAAAGCAGAAGAAAACTCTGCAGCGTAGTGTGATGATTATAAAGCTGTCATCAGCTGATGTGATCTGGTCCTGATTTCCTCTGGTTTCCAGTACATCACATTAACATTTACCAAAAGTCTAGAGTCTAAATCCAAACCTATTCTATAATTAGAACATGGAAATGGAGCAAGAATCTGGAGATAAGAGCCCCAACACTGTCGCTGCTGCAGCCAGAGAAATAAAATGCATCCACTGTGCCAGATGATTTTTTTTAGGAATGGAAAAGCTTTCATGACTTATTGTGTTGCATGAATCAGTGATTAGAGGGTACCAGCGTTTATTTAGACTGAACTGTCACAGATAAACAGGCTGTAATGGAGTTTTTGTGTTGAATATTTCAGTCGACAGACGACCAGAGGAGAGGTCTGACCTTTGTCAAGGATATCACAGACAGGATCATGGATCTGGTCAGCAAGAGGAGCGCCAACAGCACCATCATCAGCGCCATCGCAGAGGTTCGGATCCAGAGACGACAGAGCCACAACCCCAACGGTGAGCCACTGAATGGAAAAAGCATCAGCGCTTTACGACTCTCATTTATTTGAGCAGAAAACTTCATTCTTGACTTTGGGAATTATAGTTTGACAAAATAATCTAAATTAGAAGGAGCACTTAGTGGCTTTCTTGATGCCAAAGACTATTTTTGAACAGTTTTGACACTTTGTGATGACGTCTGAGTTACCGACTGAGCAGACGGGTCACTTTAGATTCATTTTGCTTTTGATAGCCCGACACCCATTAACCTGTAACTAACAGTTTAAAACTGCTCTCACTGCACAGTGCAATACCCACCCTGACAACTGCCTACAGGCAAGATTGTTCCCCCCAAAACCAAAGTGTTTTTTAAAGTGGTTGCTGCTGCTGCTGCTATGATCCACAGGCAGGTGCTTCAGTGAGCACTGGAAGAAGTGCAAGCTAGCTTGTAGCGACAGAAATCACTGACATAGCCAAAGATTTCCACATACTGGGACAATTTACCACCAGAACATTATGAAGCCAGCATGGCAGAGCAAAATCTGTGAGTGTGCATGTGGGCAGCAACTAGGGTTGGGTCGGTATGAAAAAATAAATAAAAAAATGGTCCGCTTTTTGTAAAAAAACGCATCAAGTCGGTAATACCGGATTTTTGCCACTTGGGGACGCAGTTGACTCATTTAAAATAAAAAACGACCTTAGGACAACAGAGTGACAGTAACAAGTTGTTTCTTTTATTCCTTACAAATAAATTTTGCAGCTTACTCAATCAGTGCAAACAAGAGTTGCCTCCTTCGTCTGGCTCAAAACCAAAGTGTTGCCATAGTGGCGCATTCTTTGATTTCTTTGAGACTAAATTGTCCGCCATTATCGACTCCCCGTCACTATTAAACAAACTCCAGGCTACAGTAGAGGCTTCAGCGCTTGTGCACTCACACCCCCTAGCTCAGTCCCCGCCCCACCCCCCTCTCTCTCCTGCTCGCTGTGCGCTTGGTGAAGAGGCAGACACAGGTGCTCACAGACTCAGGCTTACTATAAGCAGAGCGGACTCTGTGTAAAAATGTCCATGAAAAATCCCCGCGATGTGAAAAATACATGCCGAACAGTCTTTTGTGTGACACTGGTGCGGACGGAGTACCAAACCAAATTGGTATTACCGAAAACCGACCCAACCCTAGCGGCAACCACTTTATAGCGCTACCGCCATGTTGGAAGCCACTCCCCCAGTGCCACCTTTCCCTCATTAACTTGACTGGAGGCCGTGAGTTACTGCGTGGCGATGTGAAAGCCCTTTCGCAAATTTGCGTACGGGACACACAGAGGTCACATCCATCCATGATATCCATCTTCTTGTCTGATGTTGGCTAAAGCAGGAAACAAATTTCAAAATGTCAGGCCGGTCCTTCAGTTACAGTTTTGTTCAAAATTTTTAAAACGATGTGCACAGTCTAGTTTTTAAATCAAGAGTCTTGAGTTGTTTATTGACCTCCTTTCTTCTGTCTGTCCAGCAGACCATCTCGTGCCCCTGCTGGTTTCTGTGGTCATCGTTGTCTGGGTGTTGGCGATCGCCTCGATGTTGCTGTGGTGCGTGAGGAGGCGGAGGAAGCAAAGTGCCCACACTGGGGTCAGGACGCAGTCGGCGGCATCTTTGGCACCAGCAACCGAGGACAACAACGCCCTCCACAACAGCGTCAGCGCCGCCCGGGAGCAGCTCAACCACATCAAGAACCCCATTGAGAAAAACCCCCCCAACCACCACCACCAACACCACCACCTTCTCCATCACCACCTCTGTGAGGACAAGAACACCGTAAACGCCAAGATCCGGAAGTCGGACACTGGAAGCCAATCAGATGAGGACGAGATGGACAAGAGGCTACAGAAGGCGAGGTTCCCCCGGGCACCGCCGGCGTACTCGCTGGTAGACTGGGAGGAACGACCCCCCCACTGTACAACAGGCAAACCCCCACACTGGACTAGCAAACAGGACAACAGGCAGCTGCAGACACAGAGTGTTAACAGGATAGAATATATTGTATAACCAGCGGGGTTCAGAATGAACACATGGTCCTCAGAGATCAGACCCCCCCCCTCCCCCCCCCCCCCTCCAGTGGTGGAAGACTTCTGGTTCTTTTTTATATTCGTCTTTTGTTCAGGACTGAACGTCGAGATGGATTTTGCTGTTTAATTTATGACGCTGGTCTGAACGGTCCACTGCGGTTGGCTGGATCTCCCATTATGTGGACGCCTTCGTAAAGGACAGAATCTGGGTGTGCAGGAGCCTTGCTAAGAGACGTACATGCACGACTGGTATCTTTGAGTCAGTGCTTTGTTGCAACACAGCACTTGACCAGTTTGGAAAAATATTTATTTTGTTTTTGGGGGGAAAATTTGAGTCCATATGAAGAACCGTCCATGTAGAATGTTTCTGTATAGATGTGTAAATAATGTTTTAATTAATCATTGTGCAAATTTGATTTATTAACTTAATCGTCAAGAGCCTTAAGATATTCCTTTTCTTTAATTTATGAATTTTGTTTGGAGTTTGACAGCTTTGTAAACTCAAGACTTCTTAATGATTTTTTTTATATATATTTTAACGCTAAAAGTGTTCTTGAAAGAATAGTTTTTTAGCCTTTTGGATTCGGGCATTTTTGTGCCTCAACTAAATGTTTTGTACTTTGTCCGCCTGATGCCGTTTTGTTGGTATGTTTGCCAGGATGTTCTGTTGTTAGTACTCTACATGTAAATGGAGAGGGTGGGGGGGTGAAGGCTGGGTGGTTACAGACAGATGTTGCTGCTGAGGGTCTTTTTTATACACACCAGTCACCAGAGGAAATGGTTGGCATTGTACATTTCCGCTAACAGCAGATACATTACATTTGTACAATATTATGTAATGTATAAAACCTGTTTCAACATTGCTGTGGTGAACGTGTTCAGGTTTAGACACAAAAAACACTTGAGCACCTCCCTAGTGTTTTTTTCCCAGGAAGCGCACCAGGTTTTGAAGACATATTTTTTGTAGTGGACAAACAGTGAAACTACACAGTCACGTGATGCCCTGCAGCCCAAAAAGACTTTTTCCCATTGACTTACATGGCAAAAAACCCCATCTGTAAATAAGTGGATGAATTTTAACCCCCACAGAATGATTTGTGTCATTATCAGGATTTGATCCATAACATATTCTAAAGTCTAAAAAAGAGACAGTATTAAATAATGTTATCCCTATTTAAGTAAGCGCTACGCTAGGCTAGCAAGCTAAGCTAGTAGTAGCTAGCAAGCGAGTGCGCTAGCTAGTGGAAAAGTTGTCTACTTCCACTTTAAACTGGCAATTTTGAATCCAAAGCCGAGGTTATTTTTACAATGACGACCTAAAAAATATTTACTGTCAGACTGCTGCATCATCACAACCAGCTGAATTAATAATGAAGTAGCTTTATAAAGTTAATGTCTGCAAAGTAATGAAAACCCCAGAGAACGAATTGGATTTACTTTGTTACCCCCCCCCCCCCTTATAATACTGTGAAGTGATTGGCTGAATTTAAAAACTGACTGACAGCTTGTTCTGTCAGCGTATTGGTGAAATCAGCTTTTGATTGATGGGGATTGTAAGCCTCTGATTGGCCAAATTAAAAATGATAAACAGTTACTACGCCCCGTCAAAGTATCCAACCTGCACAGACACATACCCGTAAAACTTCAATTAAACGCCCAGTCCCTGTTACTAGCCTGGTGTGGCTACACATTTTGACCAGTAAAGGCCTGTCTCAATCAGAGGCCTGGTCTGGTTGCCAAGCAGTTAATTTTTATGGATGTATAAAATCAGGATGTTAGTTGCCTACTTGAGCTAATGTCAGTTAGCTGTTTAGATCACATACAAATATTAATGTTTAAACTTTTGTCAATATGGAGATGCTACCTACGGTGAGCTCGGTTGATTTCATTTTACTGAAAGAAGACCGTAATGCGTTCAGATTTACCAGCATGACGAATAAACAAGTGGTGACTACTGGGTAAGTTATTTATATTCCTTCAGTCTGTAAGGGTCCACTGATCAACAGAATCAAAAGCGTTTTTCCTAAAAATTAATTGTAAAAATAATAATTGTTTTAGCAGGAAAAGGTGTTGTGTCGGTGTGCCGGATGCCGTTAAACAAGTGCCGTAACATAACACATAACTGATACGTTAGAAGCCTAATTTTTACACACCTAATATTCGGACTGGTTCAGATAAACTATTTAATTGTATTTCCCAAACTCGCTGGGCAACAGTTTTATATGAAAGGACACAAAAGGCCTGTCCCAAATATAGGCCTGCTGAGTTCAGTGACGTAAGCAAATAATAGCCGGGGCTACTCATAAAAGTTTTACGCTACTTGTGGGGAGAGACTGGAGGGTGGCCACCATGTCTCACAGTAACGTCACCTTGACACCAGGACAGCATTACCAGCAATAATAGTGAATGAATGGCGCTGCTAGCTAACTTAGTGCAGTGTAGAACAGGCAAGGCTAACATTAGCTAACCAGCAGGGCTATGTTTCTATGTGTTAACACAACCAGCTGCCTGTCTGTCAGCACATCCAACAGAAAATAAAATGAAAGGCAAAACATTTAAATTTCGCCACCTCTAAATGAGTAGCGATTTGAAATGCAGTGCTAAAGCTCTCAGAGTCAGTGGAGCGCCAGAGCAAAAGGAGAGGCCTCTAGTATTTCACCTCATTTGTGTTTTTAATATATAAAACATTAACCTGTTAGTTACCGGTTAATGGGTGTCGGACTACCAGAAGCAAAATTAATCAAAATCTCTAGTTCATATTCTGCGTCACTTTAGAAACGCTGACATCAAACGTACAAATGTAACGTGCCATACGTGGTTTGCAGAAAGGTACAATGCCAACGTTTTCCTCTGGGCTGTTTTATACAAACCAACATGGTGGCAGACATATTGCTTTTGCTACTGAAAAGAAATTCTTTAAGGGACGCGACTTGTTTTGTAATTATTTGTACATACAGTGTGAAGAAAAAAAGGGTTGAGCTGTAGATCCTGTTTCCATGTTTGTAACATCTGAATGATCAAACCTGAGTAATCAGAAGGAGTCCTGTGGAGTTTAATGCTAACGTTTACATTCAGCGAGGTCTGACAAAGGTCTAAAACTCCACAGGGAACCTTTACTTGATGAGAGAGTTCAACATTGTAGAACTGTCATGTGACGTGTTTCCTGTTGTTGATTGGAGGATAAAATGAGGCTGTGAAACCATGTTTGACTTCAGTCATCTGCCCCGTTAGTTTATGATGGAGGAAAAAATAAAACATGTTTTTCTCATATTTCAAATGAAAGTCTTTGTGTTTGTTAGTGGCAACAGTGACATAATGTTTGGAGAAAGTTACGTTTCTTAAAAGATGTGGAGTTAAAAAATATCTGATCACTGATGCAGCTGATGATGCCAGTTTGATAGAAACTCTGCTCATGTCATTCCTAAAGCTCAAGTCTTCTCTAAATCTCAGAGCGTTTAACCCTTTAGTACTGAGGCTGTGGGAGCTGAACGTACTGCAAGTTAAGAAAATATCACCAAGTTGCACCTGCGAAAAAAAACAAACAAAAAAACCACACGACAACAGAGACTGTTTCCAGGGAACACTAGAAAGTGAAGCACACGGCTGAGCAGGAGCTGAATTATCCACAGAAGTCTCCTCCTCTCCAAAACAAACAGACCGGGGGCCTCATTCTTGAAACACTGGTAGGATCCTACTTTAAGTGTACGTGTGCCCAAAAGCTGAAAATGGTGTGCACCACAAAATAATCTGATTTTTAAAACTGTGCACACACACACCTGCAAGCACTTTTCCCTTTATAAATCACAGTCCACCTAAAAGGTTGCAGGTGGATTCAGCTCACATCCCGCCCTGTACACACCCACAATCTACCATGAATGGCCAATGCAAAGTACCTCATGAATATTTTTGCCTGCTGATCAATGTCATTTGACGCTCAATCATGGCAGAGAAGACGAGGAAAAGGAATTTCACAGAGAACGAAACAGAGGTGCTTGTGGGGGAGGTGGAGGCCAGGAAAATTATGATATTTGGTGGCCACAGTATGGCATCACTAATAAAAGAGAAACAAGTGAGTGGCAGCACGTCGTCACCACCGTAAATAGTGTGAGAGGTGAAGAAGAAGAGGTGGAGGCCAAGAGGAGAGTGGCATGGCACCGTCAAAGCGTGTCTGCTACAGGTGGGGGTCAGGGCACACCCGAGCCCACACCGCTGGACACCAAAATAGCCTCCATCCTTGGGACGGCCAGCGTGTGTGGCACAGTGTCGGAGAGGGAAGGAGACACACATATGACGGAGACCACAGAAGACACCGGTTAAGTACAGTTTGATCTGTTTATTAAATGTATAAATTAAATAGTTCAACAGAGACTTGTGAAAAGGCACAGTGGACTAATGTGTTGTGTCACTGTAAAGTTGGAAACGGTGGGTGACGAGGAGGTTCCCGGCACGGCTTGTCCTGGCACCGTGGCTGAAGGCCTGGCTGTCCCCAGCACCAGTGCAGGCAGAGGAACACCATCAGTGCATTCAATGAAGTCAGAGACGAACTCCAACAAATACATCATGAGTAACATGTGTGATGTCATGTCTGAAATTGCCAGCTCCATTAAAGATCTTGTTAAAAAATGAAACCTACTTGCTGACTACAAACGCCGCATGACACCTTCACGGAGCCTTGGGGGGGAGGGAGGCCAGGCAGGACGGGAATGGCGTCCCTCAGTGCCACGTTGAGCAGAACACCACACGCCCTAATAATTTTACACACCTTTGTTGGGTGATAGAGCAGTGTGAGTGCACTCAATGGCACCGATTACATTTGGGAAACCGGACATTGCTGCAAATTGCCTTTTAATGTTGGCCTGTTCACCCACAGTGTAAGGAAACCTGATGTATCGACTGGTCATATTAACAATGCCATCCAAAACAGCTGGCATCATTGTGCTGAAGGATGGCTGCGATATCTCAGACCTAAGGACAGAATTTAACTGCATTATACCCAAAAGGGGCTTTAGACAGAACATATAACACAATATATTGTTAATCATATCAAACACATACCTGTCGGCTAATTCCCGCTGGAAAGAGCCGGTTGCCAGAAACCCCAGAGTGGTCAGCACCTGTATATGCACTGGGATGGCGCGGTTCCGGCGGGTGGGTCTGTCTAACACTGGACCCAGTTCAGATCCAAGAGCACTGCTCTAGGGAATCTAAATCGGCTTATTAGCCAGTCATCATCATGGGCCAGGAAATCTTCATGGTCCCTAAAAACTCTCTCCGTCCTGATCCTACCATTGGTGTGATCTTCCAGCAGTGCCAGCGTATCCATTGTGCAGCATTACGCATGGCTGTCACCACGCTGTGTATATGCTTACCCAGCAATTAGACCTATTGTTATACACCTTGTCACAATTAATAATCAATCAGTGCTATCCACTGCTCTATATCATTTGAAGATGGAAGTATGATATATGAACATAGTGCTGCAAATACAGTAGTAGTCCTAATGGCTCACTAAAGGAACACATCTCTAACACTGCAGACTTGGGTGTTTATGATTACGTGGATCTATAAGTCTGAATCTGGCTTCAATTCACCACCTCACCATCTGCGCCGCCAGTTTCTCCCGTCTCCAAAATGTTCATGCACAAGGATCAAAGTTGACGTACCGGTGTGCACATTCTCCCGCCAAGTTTATCTTTATAAATCACAACGTTTGCGCAGGAAGTGGCGTGTGCATCTTTCAGGCCCCATTTTGTGCGTAAGCAACATTTATAAATGAGGTCCCGGCGCATTTAATCCATAAAAACACTGAATGAAGACGTTTCACTTTACAAATCAGCGTTTCTCCAACACTCTCGTCCCCAGGAGCTTCTGACCACAGCGGCCGCCACACAAAAACAAGAATGTCCCTATGGAATGTCACTGCAGTACTGCAGCGTGTGCTCATGTGTGGACACTGTCAGCTGGTGAAGGAGTCACCAATGTCCTTCCAGACATTTGAACCTCTAATGAAAAGAAAATCCACCATTTCATGTTGCTCTTTTGACCCGGACACACATCTCGCCTCATAAAGGCGTTTATCGGAGGCAGCAACAGAAGTTGCTTTGTCTCCAATTTTCCAGCCATCCTCTGGTCTTTATCTCGATCACACACTGTCCTCTGCAGACATGTTTATGAAGCTCTAAACGCAGCACGACTGACCGTCCCTCACAGATAAACAACATGACCAAATGCTTTCCCTGCAGGAATCTCTGCTCCGATACCCGAACTTTGATCAGAACAAAGAGAGTTAGGGGAACCGCAGCCCCGCTCCTCCAAACAGGCTGCTCCCTCCGGTGTGGTCGCTTCACCATGGAGGGCTGTGTTTATGTGCATTCTTCTGAAGTTGTGCAAACTTTGTGATTTTCAAACAGGCTGAGAGGAATCCAAATCAGACGCTGATAAGCAAAGAAAGTCTCTGTCAGTGGATAACAGCAGAGCTTTATGTGGCCCATCATTTGGATGGTTTTGTGGCCGCTTTGTGTTTTCATGCTCGGAGTTACTCTGTGATGCCAATCTCTCCCTCCCTGTTGGTTAACCCCCCCCCCCCCCCTCTCGCCCTGCCATTATGGTTCAGACCACGACTTCCACCCTCAGACTCTGACTGTCTCTGTCTGTCTACGCTTCTTGGACTAAAAGGATATACATATATATGTATGTATTACTCAAAGAAAAAATACTTTGTTTTTACTTTGTTGACAGACTTAAACTACTGAAAATCCATTTCTTACATGTTTTAGTCCATTTTGTTTAAATGATATGTGTTCTGCCCATGGATGGATCACTGAACAGCCCAATTGGGCACAGGCCCAGGGATCCAAAGTGTCACAAATGTCACTCAAGTTAACCGACCAGAAAGAGACTCAATGAGACCACAGAGATGTAAAGGAACCACAAAGAGACACAAAATGACCTCAGGGAGACACTATTGTCTACAAAAAGACAAAAAGCGATCACAAAGAGATGCAAAATACTGGTGTGCATGTTTCTGACCACACTGTCAGAAACAGACTCCATGAGGGTGGCATGAGGGCCCCACGTCCTCTAGTGGGACCGTGCAGCTCCATCATTCACCAGAGAACACCAGAACTGGCAGGTCCACCACTGGTGCCCCATTCTCTTCACAGATGAGAGCAGGTTCACACTGAGCACATGTGACAGGCGTGAAAGAGTCTGGAGACGCCGAGGTGAACGTTATGCTGCCTGTGACATCATCCAGCATGACCGGTTTGGCGGTGGGTCAGTGATGGTCTGGGGAGGCAGATCCTTGGAGGGTCACACAGACCTCCATGTCAGAGCCAACAGTACCCTGACTGCTGTTAGGTACCAGGATGAAATCCTCAGAGCGACTGTGAGACCTTATGCTGCTGCAGTGGGTCCTGGGTTCCTCCTGGTGCAGAGGCCCTGGGTTCCTCCCGGTGCAGTGGGCCCTGGGTTCCTCCCGGTGCAGAGGGCCCTGGGTTCCTCCCGGTGCAGTGGACCCTGGGTTCCTCCTGGTGCAGAGATCCCTGGGTTCCTCCTGGTGCAGAGGGCCCTGGCTTCCTCCTGGTGCAGTGGGCCCTGGGTTCCTCCCGGTGCAGAGGGCCCTGGCTTCCTCCTGGTGCAGAGGGCCCTGGCTTCCTCCTGGTGCAGAGGTCCTGGGTTCCTCCCGGTGCAGAGGGCCCTGGCTTCCTCCCGGTGCAGCGGGCCCTGGGTTCCTCCCGGTGCAGAGGGCCCTGGCTTCCTCCCGGTGCAGAGGGCCCTGGGTTCCTCCCGGTGCAGAGGGCCCTGGCTTCCTCCTGGTGCAGAGGGCCCTGGGTTCCTCCTGGTGCAGAGGTCCTGGGTTCCTCCTGGTGCAGAGGGCCCTGGCTTCCTCCTGGTGCAGAGGGCCCTGGGTTCCTCCTGGTGCAGAGGGCCCTGGGTTCCTCCTGGTGCAGAGGCCCTGGGTTCCTCCCGGTGCAGAGGGCCCTGGGTTCCTCCCGGTGCAGGAGTGTGTAGACAGTTCCTGGATGATGGATGCAGTGATGTCATTGATTGGCCCTCTCGTTCCTCTGACCTAAATCCAGCTGAGCACCTATGGGACGTTATGTATCGATGCGTCCACCACAGACTGTCCAGGAGCTCACTGATGCCCTGATCCAGGTCTGGGAGGAGATCCATCCTTCGACTCATCAGGAGTCCAGCTGTTGTCAGGAGGTCATACAGGCAGGCGGGGGGCCGTACACACTACTGAGGCACATGATGATTTGGATCAGCTGTGATTTCATTTTTCACTTCGATTTTGAGTCCAGCCCTCAGTGTGTTGATGATTTCAAACACATTAAATAATGTGCATCAGTAAAAACTTTCAACTTGAATGATCCATTCATCAAGATCTGATGTGTGATTTAAGTGTTCCCTTAATTAGTTTGGAGCAGTGTATTTATCAGGTCTTTCTCATCCTAATAAACATGCAAATCAAACAAAAGCTCAGGAGGTACATACAGAACGAGGCACAGAACACCAGCCATCAGTAACTCAAAAACTACAATGGTTAAACCCTACTGTCTTTACCACACACACACACACACACACACACACACACACAGCTCCTCCTCGTGTGTGTGCTTTTGTTCAGCCAGCTCCACAGCCACCAAACTCAGTCCAGTGTCCCTTTGGTTTTTTCGCTGTTTTTAATGGTCCGAGTCATGAAACCTGAACCTCCGCTCTCTCGCTGCTTCAAAGCTGTTGGAAAAGCAGAGCTAACGTGATCAT
This sequence comes from Epinephelus moara, assembly GCF_006386435.1. NCBI lineage: Eukaryota > Metazoa > Chordata > Actinopteri > Perciformes > Serranidae > Epinephelus > Epinephelus moara. Next base: position 4,040,916 of record NC_065510.1, on the reverse strand, counting down.
TAGGATCACCAACGCCTGCCCGCCTCCACAACGTTCCACTAATCCATCTGAGAAACCCGAGCCCGCCTTCATGTCGAACACGGAGGGAAGGAGCGGAGCTGCCAGGCGCTTTATTTCAACCAAGACATTAAAGTTTGGAGAGTTGATGCTGCGAGCCTCTGTGGAGCAAGGCACTAACACTGCCAAGGGGTTGGGGGTTCAATGCCCGCTGTGACCAACTGCACTAATAATGTGAGCAGATGTGGAGCTGTAAGGTTTCAGCCCCGAGAGGATCGATTCAAAGTTCATCTCCAGTCTGGTTGTTATGGATTTTGTAATTCAAGAACTCAGTGTTTTCACAAATTGCTCTGTGAGGGGTGTGGTTGAAGTGTGTGCGTGTGTGTGTGTGTGTGTGTGTGTGTGTGTGTGTGGGGCAGTGTGACTCAGCTGTGCAGAAACAGTTGTGGGAACTGCAGGAGTCTGGAGACAGCGAGGAGAGAAGGCCTGACGTCAACTCCCTGCGGCTGAACACAGAGGAGTAAATGAAACAACAGTGATTCAGGATCCCATCATGATTCCTGACATGTTTTATTGTCGCTCTCTTTACTCCGTTTCTGTCCGCTGTGTTTTCTAAGAAGGTCCAACATCTTGACTCAATTTCTCACAATCAAATCTGCAAACAGAGAAAAAAAAAAACCCCAGAAGTCTGCACAAAGAAACTCGTTCTCTGAGAAAAACCTCCCGCTGTGGATAAACATGCTGAAGGCTAAACTCCTCCTAAACACTCGTTTGTTCTCCACGCAGTAGTTTGGTTTGTGTTTCTTTTTCATGTAGAGAGCTGGTCAGACTGAGATGTCACATCATGTACCGCCACATCTCGGCTGGGTACTGAATCTCAGTACTTTTTGGTACCAACTGAAAGCAGCAAGTATCAAACTGTAAGGTGATTAAAGATGGCATTAAACGGATTCAGAATCTATGTAAATTGCGCCAGCGTTTCCAAGTTGTGTTACTATTGGTGCTGCTGTTGCCAAGGCAACTGGACTTCTTGCTGTTTTTTTTGTTTTGTTTTCAGAGCTGAGGAATTACTGACAACACAGGATACACTGCATTTGTTTTCCACAGTTACTCAGGTTGTTCCACTGTCTGCCATTTCCTTTGCCTGGTCCATACCTTTGAATCCGCCCACGCCATCGAGTTTGAGTTGACTGATTCTGGTCTGGCATCGTGACATGAAACAACAGTTTCTCAGGCTGCGTTCACACCTGCCCTGTTTGGTTCAGTTCAATCAAACTCAAGTTCATTTGCTCCCTCAGTGCAGTTCGTTTGTGCAGGTGTGAACACACCAAAGCAACCGGACTGAGACCTTCTTGAAGAGGTGGTCTCAGTCCGGTTCCAAAGGAACTCTGGTGTGGTTGGTTTGTGGTGAGAAGGTGTTCCGACCTGGATGTGAAGCAACTGCAGTCACATGACACATTGTTTGGGTTAAACATGAGCATGTTACAGTCCTGGAGGATTATTAATGTGCACCTCCTCCTGTACTGCCTTAATATGCACATTCAGCACATCCAATGCATCAAAACATTGTTTTCTAGTTGGAGCCGCGCCTCGTTTTCAAACTGTATGGTTTGACTAAAATGAACAATGACAGCAATATAGTCCACGATGAGCAGCGCTAAAATCAACCTGCGTAGTTGTCCCTCCATTGTGACATTAGAAAGTGTCACATTTATCTTGCAAGTGTACTCTTCTTCAACGTTTGCTTTACTTCCTGGATTTTTCCCACATGGAAATTCTGACCAATCAAGAGCAGCTTTCTCACACAAGGCATTTGATCTGGTCCTCTTGTAAATGCTGCCGTGAGAACACGAACCAACTCTAGGCAATTATACAACTTTGGAACAACATGAGTCCCTGATTCAGACCAAAGGAGACCACTCTAGGGCTGACAGCAGCCTCAACCAATGAGCGTTGCGGGGAGTTAACCAATCAGCACAACAGGCAGGACTAGCATCAAGTTGTTGTCAAGCGTTGTTAAATGGCGTGCTGGAACCAATGAGGAGTAATTACAACAATGGTAAGCGAGGTAGGATATATAGACACTGCTATCGCGGCTGTTGTAAGTTGGCATGTCTTCTCAATATCACCTGACATTACAGTTTGTTTTATATCTTTCCACTCCACTATTAAAACCTCATGCTGATGTGGCATTTTGACACCACTCCATTTCAGTGCACCATCGCACCACTTAACACCTCGCAAAGCTGTTGAAAGCTGTATCTGTCAGCCAGCAGCAGCAACCACGTAACTGTCAGCTGAAAAACAAACAACACTGTCAGCCTACAGGGCAAAAGCCATGGTAACTTTCATAGCTGACAAATAGTTGCCTTCATGGACAGTAATGTGCACACATTGGAATATCATTTTTTCACCATCTCTGTCTCTATATCTATTTTAATAACTAACATTACAGTATCTAACAGTTTTTTACATCTGTGTTTTATTTCAAACAGTTTTGCATCTTCACAGCAGCTCAAAGTTCAGTTCACTTCACATTCATATCTCAATCTAAATTTTGAATTCACAGTCCCAAAAAATTATATAGTTTATGTTTTTGTTTTCAGTTTTTCATTCATTTATTTTCTGTATCCACTTATCCTGTTGAGGGTTACAGGGGGTGGAGCCTATCCCAGCTGACACTGGGTGAGAGGCAGGGTTCACCCTGGACAGGTCACCAGACTATCACATGGCTGACACATAGAGACAGACAACCATTCACACTCACATTCACACCTACGGACAATTTAGAGTCACCAATTAACCTGTATGTCTTTGGACTGTGGGAGGAAGCTGGAGCACCTGGAGGAAACCCACGCTGACACAGGGAGAACATGTCAGAGCACCTGGAGGAAACCCACGCTGCACCCCAACTCGCACAGAAGGGCTACCCCACCTCAGGGTTTGAACCAGGAACCCTCTTGCTGTGAGGCCACAATGCCGCCGGTCCTCCATTTTTCTTAAAAGAAAAAGTCTTGTAATCATCATTGTTTCTCAAGACTGGTTGGATGATTCACTTGAGGTCTAAATTCATTGTCAAAAGCCTGATGTCCAGACCTGTTTATCCAGATCTGGTGGACACAATTTTCATGTTGTAGTGACATTTTCTGCTGAAATTTGCACTGATTTCTTAATAAAAGCCCTTCAAATATCCGTATGGACAGGTTTAAGCAGTACCAGTAACTATGACGTCTAAAGTGCCATTAGCACCAAGTTCATAAATTTCAAACTGATGTGTTCAGTTTACTGTTCATAAAAAATATGAGCATCCAGAATGGACAGTGCTCTTTTCACACGCATGCACAAACTAAGTTTAAAGTTTTTATTTAAAAGATAAACAAACAACCAATCTAACAATGTGGCATCACACAAATCTGATATAAAGCTTCCACACTTTATTCTTTAAATCCTTAGATAGAAGTTGTACCTCCAAAAGTTGGCAACATATAAAAGGAAACATTCAAAAACAGTCACACTATAAAGTACCGACAAAATTTAGCAGTCAAACGTGCAAAACTTCAGATCTACAATGCAAAGCTCTTGTGAATGTGCTACTAGGGGTTTTAATTTAACGTCTAAATACGTTTGTGACTGCGAACCTTAACGGAGCGGAGCAGCGATCAGCACATAAACCAGCTGACCACCACACGCTGCAGCATTAAACAACTTAAACCAACTCTATGGTGAGGAAGATAATGTTCTGCTCAGTCTGTTTTAACGTAAAAACCCTGCAACTGCTCAGCATCTTGGAATTTCCGTGGAGCAGAGTAAAGTAGCTGCTCTCCACTGCTGGAGATGTTAAAGGCCCTGAAGCACCAAGCTGACAGTCGGCTGTCAGTCAGTGTCGAGTCCTAGTTGGTGTGGTGTGACTTGCACTGCTGCTGTGAATGAGTTCAGCTCAACAAAATGTTGCCACTCTGATATTGATATCCAAAAACGAACCCGCCTCCAACAGAGCAAGAAAAACACTTTTACTTTGTAGTGTTCTGCCGTACAGGCTCCCGGGGTGTGCAGTTTAGTTTGCAAAGAAAGGTACAAACACACACACAAACAAACAGACACACACACACACACACACACACACACACACACACACACACACCAACCATCTGACTGGCTTTATAAATTGTGACTCAGTGTTTCCCAGGAGCTCCGCCCGTCTGCAGAGACAGAGGAATGCTGGGATATCGTTTGATGTCACCTTTTTCCGACCCAAACTTGCTGGAGGCACACACACACACACACACACACACACACGTAAAGTGCTGAGTTGATCATTTCCTCCTTCGTCCTGTTGTTTTCTGGTGTCAGTAACACTGACGCTCCTACCTGCATGCAGCCTGCATGACACACACTCACCACACACACACTGTGATGGTTTAAAGATTCAAGGGAGAGATCTCTGCTGCTGAGACTTCTGCCTTCACCATGAACCCACTGGAGGTGAGAGGAATTTTTTTCAGCCGGCCAACTCACATGGAGCAGATTATTACTCGAATACAAAACATGTAACAGGAGTTCATGTTTGGCCTTTAGACTCTGAGCTCACCGCTCCCTGAGAGGACACAGCAGGCTCAACACTGCAGAAATATTTTATTAATTCACTGAGTGAACGGACTTGTTTTGATCCACACTGACGACAGGACCTGTGTTTATTAACCCTGTCACGCTGAACTGATCCATTGACACATTTAAAAACTTCTCTCGAGGGTCGCGGGGGGGCTGGAGCCTATCCCAGCTGACATCGGGTGAGAGGCAGGGTTCACCCTGGACAGGCCGCCAGACTATCACAGGGCTGACACATAGAGACAGACAACCATTCACACTCACATTCACACCTACGGACAATTTAGAGTCACCAATTAACCTGCATGTCTTTGGACTGTGGGAGGAAGCCGGAGTGCCCGGAGAGAACCCACGCTGACACAGGGAGAACATGCAACCCTCTTGCTGTGAGGCGAGAGTGCTAACCACCACACCACCGTGCCGCCCTGTTGTAATTTTACCTGCAGAATCTGATCTTAATAAAGTGAAAAGACAAGATATAAGTAACTGTCAGTAAACATTGACTTCATCACTGCAATGTTTACTTTGCAGGGACGACCCCCATGCACACACACACACACACACACACACACACACAGATCAAGACGGCGGCCAAAATCACCCATTTAGCTCATTTAACCCTGTGTTGCTCGTTCATAAAACGTACAGCCGGTCTTGTGATGAACCGGTCGGAATGTTCGCTCACGTTTTCTGGGGTTAATGTTAGCAAATAAATTAAAAAACAAGTTCCACCAAACCGACCCACCCCCCCACCCCACCCCCGTATCGTATCAAGCTAACGTTAGCTAACTACCGACTAACCAGATAATATTAGCTAATTGACAAGCACTTACTGGGCAGAATGGCTCTTCAAATGACGAACAAAGTTTGAAGTTGTCGCCTGGCTGTCCGAGATGTTTATGCCGCATGTCTTGCACTGTGCTGTTCGTCTTTTGCCGTAATAATGGTAATTCCGAAAGCCGAAGACGATGACTCTCGGTACCCCTCCCGCTGACATGTTGATGCCTATCTGATATAAGAGGGCCTGTTTCTCCAATAAACACGTAAGGTACGTAGAGAGGGCATGACTGATTGACAGGGTAGTGATCCAATCATGACAACGCCATTCTCAGCCTGCGCTCCTACCGGGTAATCAACATTATTTTTTAAATTAATTTATTAATTTTATATTCTAACCGTAAACATGATGTGAATAACACTCAAGTCATTCAAGTCATCGTGTCTCAAGTCAAGTCTCGAGTCTTTAACTTCCAAGTCCAAGTCTCAAGTCTTTTATTTTTTGTCAAGTCAAGTCACAAGTCACAAGTCATCAAAACAACGACTTGAGTCGACTCGAGTCCAAGTCACAATGACTCGAGTCCCCATCTCTGGATTAACCATTAATCAGTTAACCACCAAGAATATTTTCCAACAGTTACAAATGTCAGTCTACAGGTTAATTTTTACACTCAGAAGTTTACTGCACCACACACCACCTGGAGCCAGTGGGACCGCTCATTCAGCAATTACTGCTAGTTAAACAAATGAACAAAACACAAATGAGCCGCGTTGCTAGCTCCCATCTGACCTGGGTGGTGCACAGTGCAGGATCAGCCAAGGCTAATGTTAGCTAACCAGTGGAGAAGTGGGCACTGTATTTCCACGTTAAGCTAGCTAGCCAGCCGGCTGAGGGTGAAGCCAACCAGAAAATAAAAGGCAAAACATTTACATCATAAAACATGAAAATGTCACCACCTCTAAATGAATAGCACTTTCAAATGTGGTGCTAAAGCTCACTGAGTCAATGGAGTGCCAAACTAAAAGAAAGGGCTCTTGTATTTCAGGTCATTCTGCATTTTTTTTTCTTAAAAATGAACCGATTAGTTGATGGGTGTCGAGCTATCGAAAGGCCCAAATTAACCAAAGCTGACATCCCTAGATGCCGGCACTATCCCGGCAGGTAATACAGCGATGTCTTGGGGAAAAAACGCTGCTTTTTGTGGCACTATTCCGGCAGGAAACGCAGCAACAGATTGCTTAAAAACACCCACGTTTGGTGGCTAAAAAGCTGCTGAAAACACAGCGATGACTCCCTAAAACACAGGTTTTGTTGTTTGCTGGTCTTGAACGGTGATCTGCAGCGTGGTGATGCACCGTCCACCTCTAGATGCATCATTTTATAAACACTGATATGATATGTGTGAAACGTACAAATGTAATGTATTTGTGGTTTACAAAGCGCACAGTGCCAGTCCTGCCATAGTCTCACCATAAGTACTTGCTTTTGAATGTTTAATGTCCAGCACTGTTTGTATTATTTCTACTGACTACAGCACAGAGAGTTTCTCCTTTGAGGGTTATTAAAATTCCTAATAATCTAAACTCGAGTGTCAGCTGGGGCCAACGGATTTGTTCCAGCTGACCTGAAGCCAGATCATCTCGTCCAAACTCTAAATCTGAAGCCACAGCAGAGACCGTTGTACATACCATGAATTCTCATCCCAGAGTGTATAAGTGTGTGTGTTTAGCGATAGTTTCGGGGAGTGTAATGACTACCACATGTTGCTGTGTGTCGACCTGAGTGTTTGTTTCCAGTCTGACTCATGAGATAATGGCTGAATTTTGAAGTGTGTGCATCTCCAAAGCCACATGATGAAGAACAACACAATTTAAACTTCAGCAGCTGAAATGACTCATTGTTAAACAGTCTGCTGCCAGTGGATTTGGTGGCATTTCTACACTGACTCGCTCTCGCTCTTATGACTTGAATCAGTCCGGTTTGGGTGGTCTGTTGTTTCTCACAAAGATGCAAATCCACCGCTGCGAGTTCAGCCTGGTTCACTGTTCCCAAACGGACCAGTAGGTAGCGTTGACAGGAAAAGTACTGCTTAGGATGCAGTTTCTCTGCTTTGGTTTTGGGGTAAACATCTGCGGTGCTGCTCACCAGCCTCAGGGATCCTAAACCTGGACGACAGCCATGTGGGGGAGCGCACTGCGGGCCGCCAAGCCACGGTATGCACAACACACCGACATCCTCCCAGCAGAAATGTAAATGAGTTTGACACCAACTGCATTAGCGGTGTTTTGGCGGAACGAACTGGGGTTTTATGAATTAGTTGTGGTTAAAAAAGGGAAGTGGAATGATTACGGCAGAGTCAGGATCAAAGTCAGAAAATGGAAATTAGCATTACAAGCTTGACACGAGGTCAGGCAGTCAGCAGGGTGGTCTGGTGGTTGGAGGGACGCATCATAACCAGAAAGTCAGCAGGTCAGTCTGTTCAATCTGTCCGTCAACGAGATCAACAAAAGGCTTCAGGTATGAACCTCTCAGGAACGTTTTGTGACCACGACCAACATTATAAACAGGATGAACCTCCACAAAACTAAACTGTCCACCAGCAGTCGCCATCTTCTCTCACAGAATAACACACACAGGAAGATACTTTCACTGTTCATCCATTTTCATCAAATTATCTAGGGCCAGGTCGCAGGGCAGACGTCCCTCTGCGCAGCAACGCTTTCCAGCTCCTTCTGGAGGATCGCAAGGTGTTCCCAGGCCAGATGAGATATATAATCCCTCCAGTGTGTTCTGGGTCTGCCCCGGGGCCTCCTACCAGCTGGACTAGCCCAGAAAATCTCTAACAGGATGCACCAAGGAGGATCCTGATCAGACGCCTGATCTGGTGTTAATTTTGACAGCTATTTTAGATTTAGTCTTTTCGTCTTGAGATGAAAATGTTTCATTAGTGTTAGTCACATTTTAGTCATTTTTATCCTTCATAGTTTTAGTCGATGGAAATTCAAAATGTTTAAGTCATTATGTTTTCTATATCTTCAAACTAACCCAGTGAGGTTAATTCATGGATCATAAATCAGACTCAAGGTGACAGGTTGTATGAAATAATGTGTGTGTCATGTCTCCAGCAGTGTGTGACAGGTTTAAGGGCTGATTTACGAGCACACACTTACTGATCATCATCTGAAAAGCTCAACATCTCTCTATTTATGCTCTCAACAAATAACTAATGTGAGCCAACTAGGATTTGTCCCCAGGTTCATTGTAAACTCTGACTTATCCATGTGACTGTTAAGAAGCAGAAACATAACTTGTTTCTTCATGTGCAACATGTTAGTCTGGAGGTTTAAACTGGTGTCCTCTCACAGAGTTGGTGATTCAAACTAAACTTTCATCTCTGTCAGAGAAAACAGGATCAAACCATAAATCTTCTTGAGTCTGGACTGAGTGGAGTCCTGCGGGGATCAACAGATGTGAAGTCCCGTGTGGCTGCTTGCTCTGCTGCCATTCAGGAGCTTACAAGCGGAGCTAGCTGCTAACAGCCACCGCTGCAACTAACAAACTCCACAAATCCATTCAGCAGCTCCACCATCCACAGTCAGACACACACGGCTGATTATTTACTGCTGAAAGAGACTTTTAAAGACACCTGTCTCTCTGGTCTCCTGCAGACAGAGGGGAGGAGAGTCTCACATCATACACGGCTTGTTTGAGGGGGAGAAGAGGGGTCACTCGGGGGTTGGCTGCGGTCGGTAAGACGTCACCGCTACCCACTTGAGGGCAGGCGACCTGGCTTACGGATCCATCTCTGGCGCAGCTTGGCTTTACTCGGCGTGGCCAAACGTGAGAGTGGAAAAGGCCCACAGTACTGTACGTGTGCTGCTGCTGTCATTTCAGTCATGTCACAGACTGATTTAGTGCAGCACGTGCAACATATAGTGCACACTACTAATGTCACACTGTAGACCAATGAACAGACAGATGAAACAGAGGAGCAGCTCTGTGTCTCTCTGAGTGTTGATGGAGAAACTGTGAGTAAGTGAGTGAGGGGGCGGAGCTGTGTGAGAGAGGAGAGATGAACACTGGTATGCATCATGTAAAACAACTTGACCCTTGCAGAGTCATAGGGGTCACATGTGAGTCACTGACCCACCTGGCCATCTTGTGTGTCATTAGGGTTACATGGGTCCAGGTGTGAATGGGTGTGAAGTCATTTGGGGAGGGATCCCAAAACTGCACTGTAGGTGGGTGATACATGGTGTCATAGGCCACCTCCTCTCTTTAACGATGGTCGTTCCAGTTTGACGTAGATGGCTTCTTTCAAACCATCTTTCTTCTCTGTCCAAGATGTGCACACTGCTGTCCTCGAAGGAGTGTCCCTTCTCCTTTAAGCCAGATTTATATTTGTGCAGCAGACTCTACACACGTAGCCCAAGCCGTTATACTTGTGCGGTGGTGTCTGTGTCACTCTGCAGTTACACCTCCAAAACACTAGTCTGCCAGCGAGGTTTCTGTGAAGTGCTGTAAAGTTGAGTTGATTCAAAACACACATTAAACACACGTTAAACACACATTAAACACACATTAAACAAACATTAAACACACATTAAACACATTAAACACACATTAAACAAACATTAAACACACGTTAAACACACATTAAACATGGCTTAATAGAGACAGTTTCAAACACAAATCAGCTTCACTATAACTCGCAGCATTCACAGACAAACACTTGTCTTTATCTGGACACATTTTCCCCACAAATACAACATGCTAACGTTATTAGCACAAGCCTATGGCATTTTACATTGTATAAATTAGCCTAGCAGCTAGCAGAGATTTCCTCTGCTCATATGAAGCCAGGATAAATCACACACAAGACTTAAAATGCTATTTTAGTGGAGGCTTTATTGTCTTCACAATTTATTGTTTCTTATCTGTGAAATTAAAGTAAATCAAAGCTTTGTTTCCACTGAGGGACGCAGAGCCTGCGCAGTAGCTACTTCTAATTTGCTAATTCTACCTTAGATGTAAATGGACAGCTGAGTGTTGACCTGCGAGCTGGCTCTCCTGTGATGGGTCATGTGCGTGTGGAGTGGTTGTTTAGTTTCACCAATGTATAAATCTGTGCACTCCTGGCTGCACTGAGCTGCTCACACTACATTACTCTGCTCTTGTCTGGGTGTTTTGTCCTCAGGGTGGACAAGCTTCTGTCTCAGTGTGTTACTGGGTTTAAAGTGCACAGGGATGTGAGGTTCTTGGATGAGAGGCGACATGTCTTCAAGAAACCCAAGCAAGTCCAGCTGCCTACGATATAGCTACGATATTACCAGCTGCTATGAAGCCAATCAGGCTCCAGCATGAAACTGCAACAGTGATGAGGACACTTGAAGCCTCCAGGTCAGAAACACTGAGAATGAATTTGGAGACATCTTGTGTCCGACTGTTGAACTTTTGAAAATTATGTTTATGTATTGAGAGATTTATTAATCTAATATGTGCGTGTAAACATAGTAACTGCATTCAGAGCGTTTTATTCCACTAATAATCAGAATAAAACCTCCATCAGAAATTTAAACACATATTAAAGGCTGACTCATGAAACCACAGGGAGGAGAAAGCAGCAGGGAAGTGGAAAGAAAGGAAGGAACACGGACCTACAGTGATTTAAAGCTGCTCTTAAATGGCACCATAATAACCGCTCATTATTCAGCTGTGTGTCCTCCTGACTAAAACAAATGCACCCTCCTCCTCCTCCTCCTCCTCCTCCTCCTCCCTCTGAGAGACCAAACCAGGCTTCAGCAGATCAATATCAAATTAAACTGGCAAACACGCTGCGATCTTTACGCAGCGTGACTCTCTTGGAGATGTGGGACTAATTACTGCTGCTGCTGTGAAGTGGATCACGTTTGGTTCATGAAGTCAGAGAGAAACAGTAAGTTTCACTGATCAGGCAAAAAGTCTTTTCATCTCTTATTCGTTCTGTTATGAATCAAACCACATTGAGAAATAGTTTTCAGATAAATCTTTGAACAGATCGATAATTGAAAATGGATCATTGGTCTGTTTATCACATCTTAAACTGTGACCATACTCAGATATTAGCTTCGAGGGCTGAAAAGGACCAAATGGGAAAAACCCTGAAAGGTTTCCTGTGGAGTCTTTTGAGCGTCTCTCACACTGTGTCAGGGCTCCTGTACAGGATCACATCACATTCACACACTGACTCAAAGTAACATGAAGAAAACAAGAAACACTTAAACATGGAGAAGAGTCTCAGGCGGTGGTTAACGCCACACGTCTGCCGGCGTGAGGATGATCAATGACTGTAATCGCTTCTCTGGACGCCTGTAAATGATAACCAGTAATTGAATTCTGATTCAGCAAAAACCACCAAACACAATCTGCTGTGTAATTATGGAAGCTTGTTAAGTTATTGATTTGGAAAATAAAGCAAATATAGAAAAAGTTTTAAAGACTTCAAACTGCTTCTCTTGTAAAACAGTTTGAGCCACGTCAGCTGTGCGGCTGCTGGTCGTCACCACTTTGCTCCAGACTGAAATAACTCAACAACGGTTACATAGGTGGTCATGAAATTTATCACCTGCGGTCATGGTGCCCAGAGGGTTCACTGGAACCACTCTGGTGATCCTCTGACGTTTCATTCAGCGCCATCATCAGGTCAAGTATCTCAACATCTACTCAACAGATTAATCCAGTTTGGTTCAGACAATCATGGACGACTTTAGCAATCGTGCACCATGACGTCGGATTATTGTACGATTTAAGGAGATGTTCATGGTGTCCGTGAACTTTGGTGCGTCTCCGACACATTCTCATCCCAACTCGTCAAACATCTCTGCTTACTCAGTGCCACTCACGTCTAAATATTACGTGTAAGGTATCCGACGTTCCAGGATGGTGCGTCAGTATACACCGTACAACACAAGCACATGGTTAAGTTTGGGAAAAACATCATGGTTTGGCTCAACATTCATACGGGAAGCAAATAGCGGGCTGCTGGACTCATCCACCCGCCCTGTAGAGACTGTCCAACTCCTTATACTACATGGTTACCAGCAGGTGCCGTCTGGCTGTGTCATGTACTGATGCCACCTGTTTGCATTTCATACTGCCACAACAGGTGATGTCCAGCTGACTGGCGGTGCATCGTAACACCACGAAAGATTCGGTTTGGCCACGTTAAAAACTGACGCCATCCACTGGCGTATCATACCACCGCGAAAGGTGGCTTTTGGTCTCTGTGTCTGGCCTACTGTCCTTGTCCCAGTATACAAGCACGGGAGGGGAATCCATTTATTGAGCCAAGTATGTGCGACTCCTCTACGATAGGTGGAGATATGCCCCCTTTCAGCTTGTTAGTATTGGACCTTTTCTGTCACAGACCAAAGAATCAAGCGTCGTCCAGCTGTTCTGCCACTTTTTTGAACAGGTCACCGTTCCATGTTTCCTCCCATCCATGTATTCTTAAAATACTTAACTCTTCCAGCTGACACAGCATGAACTGTGTCTCCTCGTCCGTCCAAAAAGTCACGGCTCTGGATGTAGATTTCTCCATGTTGTTACCGGCTTCTTCTTCTCTTACACATTTAATGCTTTTGGACTTGGGCTTCAAAGCCC
>NC_065510.1:4025940-4027662 GCF_006386435.1 Epinephelus moara | reverse complement strand
ATAGGGGGTCAGGTGCAGGTTGTAAGGTTTTAAAAACCATGGTTTACAATAACTTAATCCTCCTCCACTCAAAAATGTGTTTTCTTCTTGTTCCTACAGATGAATGTTTGAGCCTCACTGTTCAGAATGATGTATGTGCAGAGCTTGACACTCGAAGGCTGTTTTCACATTTATCTGATGAAAATGGTCATATGATTTTAAGGGCTGGGGCTACGAGCCTATGTTGGTGGCGTATGTAGCCTATGTTTGAACCATTTAATTAAAATATGTCTGCATATCAAAAGCCAAAAACTTGAATATGTCGTTCATTCTTTGAAGTAATGAAAACTTTTTTCAAGATTTAAGACTGGTACTTTTTGATAGTAACATGGACCAAGACTGTCTGAACACTGACAGTTGAAGGCTTGCAAATAAGTAATGACTGGAGAACTTAAATTAATGTAGCCTATGTGAATGCAGGAAAGTGAGAATTGCCATGTAGGTAACTGAAAATTTCCCAGAGAAAATGATACATTATGTTACATTACTTCAAATAAACAGCCTTTCAGTTAAGTGTAATGTAAGGTCTCATCCACTTATTATTATTTGAATATGAATTATAGTATATATATATAGAGTAATTCTGTGAACTGACAAGGAATGACCAGTGTGTGTGTGTGTGTGTGTGTGTGTGTGTGTGTGTGTTTCTGTAAGTTATTTCTAACTTACTCAGAACGCTGCTCTGTCACTTTCTGACCCGCCCCACCCGACCTGCGGGTTGCTTGTCAACACACGCATCTCTATTGGCAGGTGTATAAGTAAACAAACAAACAACAACAACAACCACAAAGATCATTATTCAGTCTCATATTACATTTGTGGGAAGTTATTACAGTTTAGATTTTCACCTTCTCACATATGTAATAATTTTCCGCAAATGTAATAGTTATTACATTTGCGGAAAAATTGTGTTTGAGGTTTGTAGTAGGCAGCTGCTATTACGTTTGTGGGAAATTTATTACATTTGCGGGATTATTACATTCAAAGCTGCAGATTTGTATTACGTTTGTGGTTTATTACGTTTGTGGGCTTTTACTACGTTTGCAGGTGTAACAGGGTGGAAGAAAACTTTTTTAAAGGAGGTCTTAAAAGCAAGAGCCACTTAATGTCCTGCCTCTCTTTCTGCACTGTGAGGAAATGAAGCTGTCCAGGTTTGTTATCGGAAGTCAACAAATCGCCTTTTATCCCGAGGACACCAGCAGACTTGGCTGAGTGAAAAAGCTGAAACAACTGGGCTGTAACTGGTGTGGAGGACGAGAGAGGAATGGAAAACATTTTCCATCTCTAAATACTCAGAAACCCGCCCGTGAAATTCAGCGTGTAACTTTGTTTTCTACAGATCAGGTTACAGGGAGGGAGGCTGGCTCTCTGCCGGGCCCAGGTCACAAGTCAGCTGATCAGATCTTAGATATTCAACTGGATCAAATCTTGAAAATGGGTTGTTTAAAATCAGTAAAAAAGGATTGTGAAATCATATGAGATGATGTACAGTATCTCACATAAGTGAGTACACCCCTCCCATTTTTGCAAATATTTCATTATATCTTTTCATGGGACAACACTATAGAAATGACACTTTGATATAACTTAAAGTAGTCAGTGTACAGCTTGTATAGTAGTATAGATTTACCTTCCTCTGAAAATTACTCAAAACACAGCCATCAACATCTAAACAGCTGGCAA
>NC_065510.1:4023394-4025569 GCF_006386435.1 Epinephelus moara | reverse complement strand
ACATGTTCACTGTGGGGTGTACTCACTTATGTTGCCAGCTGTTTAGATGTTGATGGCTGTGTTTTGAGTAATTTTCAGAGGAAGGTAAATCTATACTACTATACAAGCTGTACACTGACTACTTTAAGTTACATCAAAGTGTCATTTCTATAGTGTTGTCCCATGAAAAGATATAATGAAATATTTCCAAAAGTGGGAGGGGTGTACTCACTTATGTGAGATGATGAGATATAATGAAATATTTCCAAAAGTGGGAGGGGTGTACTCACTTATGTGAGATGATGTATCCAATCTTGGTTTTGATCCGGATCAAATTCTGAGTTTGTGTTAATAGATAAAACATTTTGGTAGGATCAGGATATCTTTGGTCCAAAAAATCAGGAGAAGTCGTCTGGATTCAGGCTGGACTTCAGGAACAGAATGTGATCGAACTTTCAAATTGATCATTTCTTTGGTTGACGGTTCAGATGCAGCACGAGGCTGATTAGCAGAGAGTGAAGCCTCAGTGGTTATAGTTTGTCTTCATGTCTTCACTGTGTCCTTATCCTGTGAGGGTTTTTTTAAGATTATATCTTGAATATTAATCTAAACCTTTAAAATAAAAAATTCATAAAGTTTTCTTTGCTTTTTTTTGTCTAATTTATTGTGTTGAATTTGACAAATCTGTCACTTAAGCCTGGAAGAGAAGGCAAGATTGTTTAACTACTATTTGTTTTGATCTTTCTTTCATTTTACATGACAAATGTCCATCATGCACATGGTATAAAACAACATGGCGGTGCGACCGACGCTTGCAGTAGCCTCTGTGGACACCGGTGAAATAACTGTAGCACACATGAACTCACCCAGCCCTTTTCCCTGCACTTTATCGGCCTTTTTAGTAGCTTCTAGTTTAGATTTATTCATCCGTTTATTAACTGAATCATTTTACTGCACTGAGAACTTTTAGTTTTGCTGGTTTTAGACATGAAACAGTATTTTGTTTTTATGTTTCATTAAAAAAGTGACGATAAAAGGAATCTGAACACGTCTGTGAGTGATCCATGAACTTGGTTTTCCAGCGTGATGATCTGATCATATATGATGCTTTTGCTGCTTTCTTTCATTTTCTCTCCTTTTAATGCGCTCTGAATTTATGTGTGCTGGACTCTGATCCTGGCTCACGCCGAATCTGTGGTCTTGTAAGCGCACGCAGGCTGGGCTTAACTGCTTGCTTGACACAGTAATAAAAATTAATTCTTTCATTCATCTAGATCAGTTTTAGTTTGGCTCTCAACATAAAGAAAAACAGAGAATACGGCCAAGCGTCGCCTTGACACCACAGCTTCTTCAAGATATTATTGTTTGAATTAAATATGTAAATGTAATAATAATAGTTGTATTTCTATGTGCAGCATTTATTAGAACAGGAAGCAGCTTTGGTCCAACTTCATTTCCTGTCAGCTGGTAAACACATGAGATAGAGTCGGACCTTTTCAAAATGTTCAAATGTTTCAAACTGAAGTACTGTCTATAGTTAATTTAATGACTGGCTTCATGATTTCATTGATACTTCTGATCATTTTATTGGTTTATTGATTAATTTACAGACACTCATCAATCAACTCTGAAATGAAACAGAAGAAAACAACAGAGCAGCGTTCTCGCTGCAGTTATGTGATTCACAATTTAATATTCTAAGAGACAAGGGACACAGCTGATCTCTGAGTGTCAGTCACAGTCCTCCGCTCTGTTCCCGTTCTTCCTTGACATGTATGAAGAAGTGACAAAATGTCAGTCCAGTTTGTCCTCAGCAGTTTTCTGTCTGAGTGCAGCCTCAGAGCGCGCAGAGCTCTTCATGGCTCTCTGCATCAGCCAAGTGGCCAGGTGGATGGTGACGAATGCCCCGCCTGCTGCGTACAGCCAGTTCCTCCTGAGCCAGCTCTGAGGCTTCATACCGACACCTGTGCAGGAGAGGAAGACACAAACACTGCATTTACACAGTTTAAATACTGACCACCAGGTCAGACCAAAGATTGACGACGAGATAAGTTGGTAACTTCTTGCAACACTCTCTTCTCAAACATTGTAAAAACCTGTCACCACCATGAGACGGCGTATCATCTCTAGTCAACAACTCTCTGTGCTTCTGATCTGTAACGCTGACAGGAAGTGACCGCCATGAGACGGCGTATC
>NC_065510.1:4015950-4022937 GCF_006386435.1 Epinephelus moara | reverse complement strand
GACCACCATGAGACGGCGCATCATCTCTAGTCAACGACTCTCTGTGCTTCGTTCTGATTTGCAGCTTTTCAGACTTATTTTGTGGCTGAATATAATTTGTAGCTTCTTAAAATCTGAATGAGGATAGTGATAGTGAGATACTGGCCACAGTGATGTGTGTGTGGGCGGGGCATAAGCACATAGAGCCAGCAGCAGCAGCAGCGACCCACCGTCTGACACCAGCACACTGTGAGGACAGAAACAGAGGGCTCGGCCATGTTTCTCTCCACCACAACCAAATAATGTATTTTTCAAACTTAAAGTAAGTTCTGTTTTAACACAATATTAAAGTTGTTGTGTAAAACCTGCACTGACTGAGTGTTTGTGGAGAGAAGCTGAGTTTTCACGTACAGAGGGAGTTGTCTTAGAGCGGCACCTAGTGGACAGAAGAGGAACTAAGGCTGAACACAGCTGAGCCCTGGTGGTGTTTTAAAGCTCTCGTATGAAGGATTCAAGGGGATGTGTTGTCAGAAATGGAATATAATGTAATCAGTCTGTTTTCTTTAGTCTATAATCAGCTGGAAATAAGAATTGTTGTGCATTCATTCCCTCAGAATGAGACATTTATATCTAAATAGTGAGCAGGTCCTCGTCTACAGAGATCACCATGTTGCACCGCTATGTTTCTACAGTAGCCCAGAGCGGACAAACAAACACCGGCTCTACACAGGGACAATCATGTTTTCTTACAGCCACCGTAGTCGGCAGCCCATCTGTCACCATCAGCATCAGACAAACAGGGGTCTCATGTATAAAACTCTGCAGGAATCCACACTAAATATTTGCTCACATACAAATGAGGAAGTGTACGTGCCAAAAAATATTCTGATTTATGAAACTTTTAGTTTCCCTAAATTTACGCACATTTCCTCTTCAAGCTTTTCTTCATAAATTCCAATTTATGCTTAGAAAGTGGTGTACACACATTCAAAGCTCTTTTTGTGTGTACATGGTGGTTATAAGTGAGGCACCTGCTCTGTTAGCTTCTGAGAGGAGGAGACCTCTGAGGATAATTCAGCTCCTGAACAACGAACACTGAAGGAATTCTGACCAGGAGAAGTTTCAGCTGGTTGTAATCTGTAATCATCACTGCTAGATGCTACTAACTTCCCCTAAATCTTCCACACTGAGCCTTTACTGGAGCACAGGTAACCAGCTGCAGGTGCTGCAGGGTGAGACACAGTTACATACCTCGGTGTGGGTTACTTGCTTTTAGCAGCAGCAGGCGGAGCAGCAGGAGGTGAAACGTAAGTGACGATGCCGGGCTCAGGAATGTAGTCCTCTCTGTGTTTGTGCAGCTGCGGGTTTGACTTCAGGTTGTACCAGCCCCAGTGGATCAGCCCCAGACTTGTGCCCATCACAATCAAGACTTTGTAGCTGTTCCAGAACTCTCGCAGACCCATGACTGACGGGCACCGAGCTGGGAAACACAAACAAGGACATGTGTCAGCTCTGCCTTCATACAAAATACAGATCTGACTCTGCTGGTGTCGTCTTCCCAATAATACTGACAACAAGTGCAAAACAAAGACATTACAGAGAGGTGAATATGATCATTTATTTAGTTTTCTTGTCATCACACAGATGATTTTTTTGTGATTAACTTTCTTTCTCATTTCAGGATCTTGAAGGAGCAGGGGGTCAAAACCATTTTATTGTGATCACACACTCTTTGTTTCTTTTAGCTACAATGATGAGGTCATTATTAATCAAAGCAACAAATCAGCAAATATGTTGATATTAAATTCAGCATTTAAGTCACTGTAATGTCTTAGCAATCATGTTAATCACTGTGATGTATTAGAAATGATGTTGAGCTTAAACAAACAGTGCGAAGGTGTCACTTTGGGCTTTGGGTCACTGTGACGAACGTTTCTCACTATTGTCACAAACAAAACGATCAGTCGATTCATGGAGAAAATAATCAATAGTTAATAGTTCAACAGGAGCTCCAACTACAACAGTAACATCCTGTTTTAACATAAGTGCAAGAGTCAGAGTCATTTTAGGGACTATTCGTTACTGATGAGGGTGGAGGGGTGGTGCATAAGGGGGGAGACATGTCATATAATTTTTTAAGCACTGGGGCAAAATTTTGTTTTATATTTTGGCATGGGGGGGGGGGGGGGGGGGGGGGCATGCAACTTTAAATGACTGTTTTTTGTATTAATTTTACTGTGAATTTTAATGTTTTCTTAAGAAACGGTAAAAACGGATCAGATTGTCAAATTTTCGATGGTCCAAGAGACAACTCAACAATCTCATATAAAATATGATTCCAAATAAACTGTTTGCATGACAAGAGTGAAAAACAGCAGCACTTTTAATTGAGTCACAGGTTATTTCGCGGTGTGTTGCAAAGAAACAAACCACATCCTGCCATTTAATGACGCTACATCACAACACACACTCATGTTGAATAACCAACACTTATCTAACCTGCTAACAGTTGTGTAAGCTAAGCTAACACAGCTAGCAGTGACACGATGCTAGCAGCCTGTTAGCTTGAAGCTAAACTAGCTGGTTTCCTGTTTTCACAGCTGAGCGGGAGAAATCAAACTTTACCGAAGGATTTGAATCATAAACGAACCTGAGGTGAACAAACTGAGCCGCTCTCACCTTCACAAATCAGCTGTTCCTCCTGCTCCGACCATCATGTCCTCATTCGATCCACATCCGGTCCTCATCAGGACCACATCCGGTCTGAAAGCGGCCCAACGGCTGCCTGAACAACCTGACACGCAACGGTCAGGGTGTAAATAAATAATTCAAATTTACATTGTTATATATGAAACGTGTTTATTATTAAATGTTATAATACCGCATTATTTAAAAGAGAGATGTTCAAAGTCTGAAAGGCATCAGTGATTTGTAGTCAGGCAACTTTGTAGAAGCCTTTAAAGGTCATATGGCTCTGCAGCTGTTTTCAAATTCACACACACGCACACACACGCACGCACACACACACACACACACACACACACACACACACACACACACACACACACTTACTTACTATATCTTACTATATAATGATATAGTGGTAGAGGGTCATGGGAGGCGCCCCCCTTTGGCCAATGAAGCAATATTACATCAATTGGCCAAAGGGGGGCGCTATAGCAACCCATTGAAATGTCAAACTTTGAATGGGCATATCTCATGCCCCGTATGTGGTAGAGACATGAAACTTTGCACAGAGATGCCTCTCCTCATGAGGAACACATTTGCCTCAAGAACCCATAACTTCCGCTTATATAGATTTTCCACCATTTTGAATTTTTTGAAAAACACTTCAAATGGATCTCTTCCTAGGAAGTTTGAGCGATCTGCATGAAACTGGGTGAACATAATCTAGGGAGCAATATCTAAAGTTCCCTCTTGGCAAAAGTTGGAAAACTTACTAAAACTGAGCTTCTATAAGGCAATGAATATTGCGGAGGGCGTGGCTCATCACATAAAGGTGTATAACATCTCAAGGGTTTCACCCATCACCACGCAACTTTGTAGGCATATGACCACACATAATCTGAGGGGACCCCTCCATTATTGACCCCATCAAACAAAATGGGGGCGCTAGAGAGCTCATTTCTTATCTGGGCCTAACCGCCATATGGATTTGTACTAAACTTGGTAGATATGTAGAACAGGACGCCTCAAGGTGACTGGAGAAATTTAACTCTAATTGGCAACTGGGTGGCGCGACCGATCGCTGTGGCTCCCCCTGTGGACCAATGTTGGTGTTGTTTTCTAATGTTTGATTTCCAACTGCCAGTATTGTACGTTTTGGCTGCGTAGTGCTGCAGCAAGTATATACACAGACATGGCGCATTGTGCACGCGTATGTTCGATCAAGCAGCAAGTCTATTACGGCCCTAAGTGGCTGGTAATGAGCTTGACCTCACTGGTTTCTGAAAGTAGGAATGAAGGCTGTTGGCAAACTTTCAGTCAGGGTCATCTGACTTGAAGAAAGTGGAGATGAAGTTTAAGTTATTGGAGATGAAGATGTCTTGACTAACTCTGAAGTTGCTACGAATGGTGTTGAAGATGATTTTACTTGTGTCACAGCTGTGCTCACAGGTATCAAGTTGCAAGCGCTGAAGTGGTTTGAAGAGATGAAGACTCACGGACCAGTGGTGATGTCGTCCGTTGCGCTGTTGGCAAGGTCTCAGCAACAGGTGCGGATGTTTCAATGCTTTGTGAAGAACCTCTTCAGTTCCTCTGTCAGTCACTGTGAGATCAGCTGATATTTTGAGGCCATTTCGGCCCCACAGTCTGAATTACATAAATGTAAACAGTAATTCTGCTGAATAATGCATCAACATTGGAACTTTATTTCTGGGGATCTATGAATCAAATGCTGTCATCAGAACATATTTTGGGCCATCTTGGCTGTTGAGTTTGAGTTTCGTAAAACGGTCTGAAATGCTAAAAAAAACCCCACAGGAAGTGAAATAGAAGACAAAAGACTTTTCCTCCAAAATTTTGAGATTAATCATGAAAACATGCAAATTTCAGACCAACTGTATTTAGGGAAAGCTACTGCTACTGAGACTGATAAAACATTGGTGACTCCAAACATTCAGAAGTCAGATCATTCATCACTGCTGATGAAGTCCACAAAGAACAGTCTCCTTCTTAAACCGTACTTCCCTGTAAAAGATCAGTATATTAAAATGTACAATGTCCGGTAGTTTTCTCTTTCCCACAAGGTGCATGCAAACCTTGGTGGGTAGCCACAACTCGGCGTAACACCTGTTTTGGTTAAACAGTGCAGTAAACACAGAGGAAAAGGTGAAGATGATGAGCACCAGCTGCGGCCACTGCAGGGAGGACACAGCCTTTGTATGTGGGCCGTGAACTCCACAGTTTTTAGGGGCATAAAAACAGACGGTGCTCTCACCAGGACTTTAATGGGACACACGAGGAATGTTTAAAAGCAGTAAAGTGATCTGTAAAAGAAGTAAAACAACTTAAATTCTTACAGACACAGGTAGGCAGTGTGACGGCCCCTCTGCTGCACCAGGTGTTTTCTGGGCTGTTAAGGCAGAGGGGCGTCATTTACCTCATGAGCCACACCTGGACCAGTGTGCTTCATGAGGTAAAGCTCATCGTCTTCCAGCAGACTTCCCTCTTCCCTCACGGCACTTTCACTTTATCTACAGACATTTCCACACACTCAGAGGCCGTTTACACGTTGCCAGCTATTTTCATAAACGGACATTTCACCGTCTCCGTTTTCAAAAAGATCTTCGTTTACACTTACCCGTGTATATATACGCAAGAGCATGCCAAACCTGTAGGTGGCAGTGTAACGAGAAGCTCAAGCCTTCCATGTATCCATTGTCACCATAGCAACATAGGTCGCACTTTTGACACAGGCGCAAGTTCTGGCGCATACTGTGACATCGGCTGCCTGTAACTCCGTTTATCTCAGTTTATCTCAGTTTACATGCAAACGCGCAACTGGAGTTTTCCAAAATCTCCACTCTGGCCGGAGTTTTTAGAAAGACTCGTTTTCAGAGGAGAAATCTCCGTTTGCGTGTAAACGAAGGGCACAAACGAAGGAAGATGTCTCCGTTTATCAAAATCACCGTGTACGTGTAAACGGCCTCTAATACACACAGACGTGACTGATTACTGACTTTCATGTTTATTCAGTCATTAATTTGTGAATAAATAAGTTTTTAACTCTTTGTAAACTCGACTCGTCTCCCATCCTTGTTCCATGTTCCATGTTATTAGATGACATTTAGGCTTTGTGGTGACTTGGCCCAGTTTGATTGTGCTGCTGAGGGCTTGTCCATTCAGGTTGATGTGTGTTGAAGTGTGTTGTACCTTTGGGAGCACGTGCTGATTAGGTGACTTGGTTCAGCTGTGTGATGGTTTTGGCTGCGTGCTGCGATGTGCTTTTGCTCTGGTATCTGGTTTTGTTGGGCGACACACAAGTTTGGTGAGTAGGCTGTTTTTGCTACTTTGGGTTTATGGCAGCAGATTTGTTTAATAGAAAGTTGTTGAGTGGTGAGGTTGAATTTTAGTTTTACTGAGCACTGTTTATTGGTGACATGGTCCCATGTGCATGGTCATTAATCATGAATCACTTTTTCTGTCTCCGCTACGTCAGATGGTGTTTACCCTGTTGGTTGCATCAGTTTGGGGGTTTTTGGTAGTGTTGTGGCAACATGGTTGGTGTCAGTTGCTTACAGGCAGTTGTCTCAGGAGCACCTCTGTGGGACTTTGTGAGGTTGCCTGCTTGCAGGTCACTTTACAAGCCTGCTGGTTTTCAGTGTGTAAATACCTGCTGCAAACTACATGAAGAAGATGATGTTCAACTTACCCAGGATGTCTTTCCTTTTGTTTAACTGTATACTTTTCATGTGGGTATTATTGATAATGATTAAGATGTTGGTTTTAGTACAGAAGAGGTTCACTCTGCTGTCTTGGCTTTAGAGGGTAATAAACCATGTGGAGCTGATAAGATAACTGCTGAACATCTAAAATATGCCAGCAAAAAACTTTGCCCCTGTTTGCCATCTGTCTGACTGGCTTTTTAGTTCATGGGATTTTGCCTGACTGCATCCTGTCTGTTTTATTAGTGCCTGTTATAAAGGACAAAACTGGCAGAATAAAAAGCATGGAAAACTATAGGCCTACAGCCTCAGCAAGCATGATGTCTACAGTGCTGGAGAAAATCCTCCTGAGCAGGCTGGAAAACTACAGCGCTACCACTGACAACCAGTTTAATTTCAAACGTAAGCACAGCACTGACGTGTGTACTTTTGCTTTAAAGGAAATATTACTTAATTTACACTCTGTATCAGAATCATTTCATGTTAGTAACAGAGGTCGACTAGGCAGCTTTCTGTCTACTTTTCTTTGAGTTAATCTGAGAGACAGTGGAGCACAAAGGCTCCGGAGAAGAAGCCGAGTTAGTGACATCCAGAATGGCCG
>NC_065510.1:4006559-4015139 GCF_006386435.1 Epinephelus moara | reverse complement strand
ACTCCAAAACAAACTTTGGTACGTAAGGATGATTCATTATGAACGTCAACAAACTGAAAACGATCAGATAAATAAGATTTAAACCAGCTAGAAGTAAAGAAGACAGAAAATTAGTATTTCCTGAATTCTTGTTATCTGGTGTTGTTGTGTAATGAGATCAAATATGTCGGTCATTATGTTGTCAATGATTTATCTGATGACAAAGATATCCACAGACAGTGTGGCAAGCTGTGTGTATAAGCTAATACGCTTACTTGCAAATTCAGCCTGTGTTCAGTTAACGTGAAGATCACTCTTTTTAGAGCATTTTGCACTCCTCTGCCCCCTAGTGGCGCTCCTTTAGGAAGAGCAACATGCAAAGACTCAATGTGGCCTAAAACGATGGCATGAGACTGCTTCTTAAACTTCCACGATGGTGCAGTGCCAGCCAAATGTTAGTAAATGTTGGTGTGCCTACCTGGCCTGCTTTAATATGAAATCGTACATATCGATATATGTGCAGAAATCTGTCTCACAAAAAAGCATCATCCAGGCCTCGGCCGACCCTGAGCTGGGCTCAATCAGGTTTTCATCCAGACCGTGGGGCCACTGGCTCTCAGCTTGTTTGTGGGTGCAGTTTATTGAATTCTGGATTTCTTGTCTCTCATGTGTTCATGTGAAAGAGGCGGTGCTGGTAATGTTGAGCGACATCATCAGAACCATGAATGACGTAGGCTGCAGCATGCCATATGACATGAAACGATACTTAAATGTCTCAGACTGAGGCAGTGAAATGTTATTGGCGTGTAACATAAACGATACTCTGTAATCTTATAACAGAAATATAGAAATATCCGGTCCGAGGCTTCCAGCGAGTGGAGAGGTAGAAACAAACAGCCAATGTGTGTGTGTTGTGTTCAGGTGTTGTCACGTAAATAACAGTGCCCAAGCAATAAACAGGACAGACAATAGGATTTTATTTATTTTTACACTACATTTTCACTGAAAGCTGACCGAATCCGACCCGAGCCCGAATACAATTTATACATTTTTGACCGAACCCGGCCCGACCCGTCGGGCTCGGATTGGGTAGCCACACTCTAGTGTGTGTATGTGTCCCCTATCTATTGGGGTCTATCTGAATTTCTGTCTTTGAGAGATATTATTTTGTAATATAACTGAATTTTCTTTCCATACATATAAACTTTAAATATATTAAAATTATGAGGCATCTTTGAGTAAACTGCGAGTATCATTTAAGTAGGCTATGTCGTGACCTTAAGATGATTAGTATTTTTGTTAGAAAAAAATGTATTTTCATATTATGTGTGTGTAGAACCTGATTTTATTGAGAATAGATTCTGTGTTTATTTGCGTGAAGGAACAAATCCTTCAAATCAGAATGAAAATGTTTTTAAAGTTGCTTCAAGTTATTTAAAATCACAGACATGTCGTGCATTTACCAGAAAGAAATGAGACTGATGTCTTCTTGTGCGTATGAATAACTACTGCTTTTTTTTTTTTTTACACAGAGATGGCGCTATAGAGCCACTACAAAGTCCCCTCTCTATGCAACCTTTACGTTTTTACACAGTAGCAAACAGTGGTGTCATGTCGCTCCAGTGTGTGATTATAGTCAGCTTGCCGGCATCGTGGAAGCACAAGAGGTGTGACAGGCGTGACAGGCGTGACAGGCGTGACAGGCGTGACGTGAAACATAGCATTGTCTGCCTCTAGTGTGGCATATGAGATAAGCGTTGTCAGAGCTTTCTTAACAATAACAATGGCATTAACGTGTCAATAATAGTCGTTATATGTTATATGGCGACTGATCTCGTCCTTTGCTCTGAGGGTAAATGAGCCTCATGGTTTTCACATTTTAACCGACATTTTCAGCCACTATTCTTCGTCTTTGAGTTAGCCGCTAACTGCTAACAGCTACTTTTAAAATCAAACCAACCAACACATCCTCAGTCCGACCTCGTCACATATTGACGTTTTGGTCATGGACTTTCCACGTCCACACATGACATGCAAGGTATCCTGGGTGTGTTGGTTGTTGACGTTCTGGGACACTGTGTCAAGTTCTCTTCTTTCAAGCTACACTTCCATTTTCAAAGGAAATTTCATGTTTACATACAGTCTCTCTTGCACTACGTAAATACAACATCGTGAAGTGGCTTTTTTTTTTCCTTCAGCAACACGCACTCATGGTTGGGTTTAGGAAAAGAGAACAGGGTTTGGCTTTAGAATCTTGCGGGACGTGGACACCACTCTCTGGGGTGAAAGTCGGTGTTTGTTGGACCCATCCACCACCACTCCCCATGTGTTTCCCTCTAACGCCGCCGGTCACTGTTAAACTACAACGGCAACCAGCCGTGTACCATGCCGAAGTTAAAGGATGTCTTTTGTCGTTGGTTTTTGATGCCGCATGACATTGCCCAAGCGCCGGATTTCAATGACCTTGGAGTGAGACCATGCTCGAATAACACGTTGTCAAAATGTCATACCAGTGCCAGCCAAGATCCAGTCATTAGCCCATTTTAAGCTGCTTCTTCAAGGTGGGAATTTCATGCCTTGCTTATCTTTGTAAAAGGCACAAATACTGAATGGAGGGTTCAGAGTTGAGAGCTGAGGTGACCTCCGTATAAATGGAAGCCCAGCAGGACAGGTTGTTTCTACACAGGAGGGGACTCTCCCTCCTACAGTGAACACAGAGACACTGAGGGACTAAATGAAAATAACCCGAGCCCAAAGCCAAAGCCAGGGTAAAGAGGCTCAGTGAAGGTGGTGCTGAAGGTGTGGAGGTGGATCAGTGAGTCAGAGGAGACTCTGAAGAAGGACAGAGTGCCAGCAGGACAGTCCACATACACTGCTACTCTGTTAGAGACAGAGGAGGAGGAGGAGGAGGAGGAGGAGGAGAGGACTGTACTCCTCTTTCTGTGCCAGACAGAGTAACCATCAACATCAGAGCAGCTCAGACTCCAGGACTTGTTATTCCCTCCGAACCTGCAGCGATTACTGCTCCCTCTCCTCCTGATTCCTCTGTAACTCACTGATATATGAACGTTTCCTCTCCACTCCACCTCCCAGTAACAGCGACCAGTCAGACCATCTGTGCACAGTAGCTGAGGCCAGTAGTCAAATCTCTGCGGATGATCAGAAAATGGCAGCTCCTCTCTCACTGCTGTCACCGTCCTGTTGTTGTCGGACAGTTTGAGGTTTCTGTTGACTGTGTTTGTGTCCAGTGTGAGTTCACAGGCATCTGATGGAGAGAACAAGATGAAAACCAGCAGCAGTTCATCATTTACCTCCTATTATCACTATATGATGATCTAAAACACCCTCCAAGGCATAGCCAAAGTAGTCTGAAAGCTATTCTTGTTCCATTTTTAGTACACATACATTCATGGTCTCATTGGAATGGTAACACTTGAGTCAGAATCACTGGCTGAATCCAAATCTCCACCCTCTGGACTTGCAGACTGAGCCCTCGCGGACTTCAGGCGTACGTAATGTGACGTCTTCACTGTCATCACATAAAGTCTGCAAGAGCAGGAGTCTGCAGCACTATAAAAGGAGCTAATACACAGGCTTGGAGTCTGTTTCGCTCGTTTCTGTGGAAACATTTAAGAGACTATCATGCATACGGTGATCACTGCAGCAATCGCCTACGTGATCAGATTGCACAGCTTCTATAGGCTAGGCTGCAATATTAAAATGCATATTGATTACCTCTATAGCCTATACTTCCACATATTTCTGTATCATGATGTTGTTGAATTTTATATCTGGCCTACATTATTCAAGTAACGTTTTAATATTGCAATTTATAATAAGTTTATGTGGTTTTGTGTGTGTGTGTGTGTGTGTGTGTGTGTGAGTGTGTGTTTTTCTGTCAGCAGTTTGGAAAAGTTAAAATGTCACGTCCATATTGCAAGGAATTGTGGGTAATTAAACTAGTGAAGTATGCTGAAGTCTGCACCCCAAGCGGACTCTCTGGAAGTCTGCAGAAAGTCCACTTGAGGCCCCTTGTGGACTGAATGAATTGTGGATGTGGACAGCCCTAAGCACTCCCGGACTTCCCGTGAACTCGCCCGCAAAGTTTGCGAGTCTGCAAGTGTGGTGAAGTGCGGACATTTGGATTCAGCCACTCTGAGTGCTTCTGTCACTGAGTTATAGAAGTCTCAACACAATGAAATGAAAGTGTTTTTTTTATTTTCTTCGCCTAAATGTTTCCTTAAAAAAAGCTGCTGCAGATGACTACAACTAGGAGGTATTAGCTGGGAAACAAAAGGGGACCGTAGCATGAAGCCTCTCATAGTCCAAATTCAAATTAGATTACAATATCACAGAAGAAAAACATTTTACACGTTTTAAACTTCTGTCCAGGCGCTTTTTTAAAACAGAATTAACGACTCGCAGTATGAGTTATGACTGACAATTGAGCTGCAAGGACTGGAGCTTTCCAACAGTAGTTTGCTTGAGTAAACCACTTAAACATTGCGGTTGTTTACACATTATAATCATCAAAGGTCAAATCAAAACCATGTGAGGGCCTGCAGGCAGGCAGGCCGTCGAATTGTTAAGAGATTGTTGCTTCATTAACAGACTGACTATTAGATCAGAACTTCACAGTGACTCGTCGTCATGGACCTACTTCATTGAGAAATTTTATGCAGATACACAAGCTGTTGATTTAAACTACTTTAACGTGTGCTGCCTTGTTTTCTTGAATCTAAGTCAACACACACTTACACTTTCTCAGACCAGGTTTCAGCCTCTGCTTTCCACCGTGTTCCAACCTGGAGGAGGAAACAAAGTCAGAATGAACCTTCAGAAGCTTCCTCATCAGTCATCACCACAAACCTTCACTCAGAGCCTCAAGCCTCTGCCTCTTTATAAAAAGATCTTGCATATCTGCAGCTCACTCAGAATGCTGCTGCAACAGTCTGAACAAAGTCCTGAGCAAAGTCAGTCATCCACCCTACAAGAAATCCTGATCTGGATTTAGATCTGGTACAGAGTGTGAGCCAACAGGTGTCAGCTTGGCCATGTGACAGAGAAACTGTGAGAGCTCTTGTTGTCTGCTCATACCTGAGAGTGTCCAGTCTCCACTGTGGGTCCTCCAGTCCAGCGGTCAGCAGCTTCACTCCTGAGTCTCCTGGATGGTTGTAGCTCAGGTCCAGCTCTCTCAGATGGGAGGGGTTGGATCTCAGAGCTGAGGCCAGAGAGGTACAGCCTTTCTCTGTGATCTGACAGCCTGACAGCCTGGAGACAGATGGACAGACACAGAGTTTACACATAAGTACATGTCTTTTTGTGTTCTAATGGGTGTCCTTTTCCTTGATAATCAGACTTCCTCATCATCCTGTGTTAATGACACCAGAATCAGTTATAAATCAGTTATCCTACACTTGCATATGATGTCATAAATTGGTGCCCTGTCCAGATGGAGGGCAAGCAACTGGAGGCAAAGACTACCAACATTGCACAGGTGCCTAGGATTTGTGTTGTTTACTGCTATTCCACTTGATCAAATTGGAACAAACGGCCACTTTAAGTCTCAAAAGTAGTGGAACGTAAAGGGGAGAAGAAAAAATGACTAAGAAACAGCAGCAGATGTGGATCAAAAACTTCCATCTTCAGTCAACTAATTTCAAACATTCAAGCTTAAGTGTTGTGTTAAATATGCCCCTAGTTGGATGCAATAACAACGTGCTGTGACAACTTCACCGTGTTTTTAGCCGTGAGCCGGTGTTTCACCAAACCTCTAGGAACAGTAAACCTTAAAGATAGAAATATCTAAAGTTAGCTAACATTACCTAGTAACATTAGTCTGACAGGTGGTGCGTTCATGCATAGAGTTGAAATATAAAAGACAGTTATACTTAAGCTGCTCACTCACAAACCAAACACAGGGCGGCAGTAGTTTCAGTTGTCGACCCAGTGGCACACAAAACTATTGTAGTCCACTAGACTCCCATACGCTTTCAGCAGCTAACTTAGGAACATTAGTGATGTTATGGGGTCCGGAGGACGAGGTAATTCGCAATGACAATCGTTTCCACACCGAGTAAATTGGCCAAGTTGTGGCCTTTTGTATGTAACACAACCAACATGAGGTTCAATTTTCTGTCGTTATCTGCTGCCCACAGATTTATCCAAAACAATGTATGTAGTCACTTTCCTCTATATCCAATTCATGCAGTATATAAACATATCACTTCCTGCCCTCCATCCGAATTTTTTACATTAAAATAGTCACGTGGTTGCAAACAAAATACTGTTGGATATCATCAGTGACATTAATTTGTATGGCCAATACCATTTAAATGACCATCTGTTAAACAGATGGTGAAGCCTGACCTGAGAGTTTCCAGTGTACAGTTTTGACTCTCCAGTCCAGCAGAGAGCAGCTTCACTCCTGAATCCTGCAGGTCATTGTTATTCAGGTCCAGGTGTCTCAGACTAGAGGACTGAGAGCTGAGAACCAAGGAGAACTCCTGACAGCATTTCTTTGTGAGCCTAGTTTGACTCAACCTAAAATGAAAAATAAGAAACATATTTTCTGATGTTTCAACTTAGTTTCTCAGAACTGTCTGTGGCGGAGCCGGGACACTTTAAATTTTGGCATTGACAATAACATTTGATTTTGAGAAAAAAACTGAACTGATAAAGGAAACACTGACATTGAAACTCATGTACTGACACTAAATAATAAAACATGCACATTAAAAACATTTCATTTTAGTTTGATATTTTTGCATGCTGATGTGTTTTTTGATGACAAGTTTCAGATTTTTTTTCTTTATGACACTTGTGACACATCTGTCACTGTTTTGCAGTGGAGAAAAGGAGTTTGAGAAACAGGTTTATTGACAAGTAGATTTTCGTACACAAGCAATTTACCTTGCTGATTATGGTGGTCATGACAAATAAAGTTCTCATTCAGTCATAGGCATGCAGTGTGAAACTAGACCATAAAACATTTTTTGAGGCACAATATGGTGTTACACACATGCATCAGAGTGAGTTCTGACCTGAGAGTTTCCAGTGTACAGTGTGGACTTTCAAGTCCAGCAGAGAGCAGCTTCACTCCTGATTCGTGCAGGTTGTTGTTACTCAGGTCCAGCTCTCTGAGACGAGAGGACTGAGAGCTGAGAACTGGGAACAGAGCACCACAGCTTCTCTCTGACAGATTACAGCCACTCAGCCTGAAGGAGAGTCAGAGATAAATAAATATTGGTACTGTTTCTATTCTCTATAATGTACTAAAAGCTTCTCAGTTTTAGAATTTCCTTATTTCTATTGATGACTTACTAATTGGTTATGAAGGATCTGGCTCTTAGTTCCAGTTTTCTCAAATTAAAGGCCTGGGATCTAAGAACTGAAGTTGAGTCCTGACATTGTATATCTGTCGACCTCTAGCAGACAGCTGTTGATTTTGTAGGCTGAAGTGTGTGACTTTGGTTTGCATATTTTATCAACTCTAGCTAGCTAGGATAAGACAATGCTAATACTAAATCTCTGTGAACTAGATGTAAACTACCGTTAAACTTCAATTAATAGCCCAGGCTCTTATTTGCTTAAACCACTGAAACCAACGGACCTATATTTGAAACAGGCATCTATTTGGAACTGGCCTTTATTTTCTCTCACATGTTGCTCAGCAAAGATCAGGAGATACAATCAAATTGTTTATATAAACCAGTATGAATATTGCTTATTCAGATTTAGGCTGAATCATTCATTTGATCTAGCTTCGTCAGACAGCACATCAGAGAGAGATAGTCACGGCTTTCAAGGATTATGGCACCCGGGATACCGACACAACACCACTTTATCTTGTTTAAACAATACTTACAATTTAGATTAATTTTCACAAAAAAAACAACTTTTGTTTCTTTTGATCTGAGGACCCTTACAGACTACAGAAATATGAATAACTTACAGGGTAATTGAGGAATGAGATACATAATTTGAGGTAGCCAACACCTCGCTTTTGTACATCCAAAGACCTCTATAAAAAATGAATTGCTTAGCAACTAGACAAGGCGTCTAACTGCAACAGGAGTGTCAGAATGTATAGCCACGCCAGGCTAGTAAAAGAGACTGGGTTTATAATGGAAGTTTTACGGTACATCTCCAGGTGACTTTTTAAATGTTAAAGAGTATAATCTAACCTGAGAGTCTCCAGTGCACAGTGTGGACTTTCCATTTTAGCATAGAGCAGCTTCACTCCTGAATCCTGCAGGTTGTTGTTACTCAGGTCCAGCTCTCTGACACGAGAGGACTGGGAGCTGAGAACTGAGGACAGCTCCTGACAGCATTTCTCTGTGAGCCTGGAGTGACTCAAGCTGAAATAGAAATAAAGAATATTTCCTCTATTTTGCTTGAGCATCCCAGATATGTTCAGTGTGAATGTATGGTTACATTGTACCTTAATTGTCTGAGTGGATAGACTATCTCTATTCCATATGTACAGAGAATGATCTCCCTGCTGTCAGGGTATGTGGATACTTCTAAAAGACACATGGGCTCGCCCAGCCACATCCTAGGGTTAACCTATAAATCACCTGTGCTGGCACGTAATCACTA
>NC_065510.1:4003508-4006059 GCF_006386435.1 Epinephelus moara | reverse complement strand
ACCAGAGGGATGGCCGGAGGTCGGCAGGTTCTGTCGGCTTTCCTCCAGTGTCCACACACTCCTGGATGTGGAGCCATTTTTTTCCCTGGGGGTTTCGTGCCCCTACCCTCCGGACAGGCGGACTTGTTCCTCAACAAAGTACAACAAATGACAACTTTCTTAATCAACATTTTAAGGTGGAAACACATGACTTCTCAGCTAACTTAGCTAGCGTGCTAGCTACTCTAGCTAATGCTGGCAGCCAGAAACAAACAACTAGATTAAATGTCTACTAAATGTCCGATAATTTAAACAAAGAACATGAACAGCTTTCTTGCTGGGGTCCTTCTGAAATGAGCAGTGGTTGAAGTGACTAAATTCTGTTATGATTGGGGAGTTTAAACATAGATATTAGCTAGTGCTAGCAAAGCTAGCTAGTTAAAATGTTGACTACTTTGACTACCGTGAAGTGATTGGCTGAATTAAAACCTGATAAGTTTTTGACTAGCATGGGATTGTGAGCCCTTGATTGGCCACATTAAAAAATGATTAAGGGATACCCCACTGTAAACCCTTTTTTTTTTTTGTGCTTGCTGTTTCTCGTTTTGTCCACCAGAAGGCGGTTTGCATTGTTTGCAGGTCAATTTTGAAAAACAAATATCTGCTTTAGATGCATTTTTTGACATGATTTCTTTAAATATAAATTACATGATTTGTGTTGCTATTAAGAAGATGTAATTTCATTCACATTTATATGTATATTTTTGCCCGTTTTGGAGATAATGGTTACATTTTTAAACAGTGAGATTTTATTTTGAAGACCATTACTTCCTACTTCCTTCCTGTGTTGTATTGCCGAACAAAACAAAGCCACTTGACTACGGAATGAATGAGCTAAGGGTAAAATGGTAAAAGTTTAAAGTAAATAAAGGAAAATAAAGCAGCAACGACAACTTAATGATAAAAACGTCGAGGGCTGAGTGTATTTTGGTAACCCCCCGAGGAGGCATAAGGTTGGTGTGTGTTGTGTCTGTGGTGATTATTTGATTACTTTATGATTTGTGTCGAAAAGTATGCTAACTCTTTTGCCCGCTTGTTTGGTGAATTGGCGGTGTATTGCTTGGTATAATGTTGAGTTGTCTGAGAAAGTACTGTGATCATTTACCATTTATTATGGACAGAAGTGGAAACAGAAATGTGATTGCTTTGTTTTCTTTGTTTTGTCAGTTCTCACGTTGGTTTATTGAGCTGGTTTTGTGGAACAGCAATAAATGTTAAAACCATCAGTCGAGTCTCTTACCATCTTTCGGAGGGTATGCTACACCCACCCTCTCAAACTCCCGCATGTAAAAGTCTAAAATGGTGGCTCTGCAACTCGTGCACATCTAAAACGATAGCTTTTCAGCCCTGCAGGTGGATGATCGTGCGCTAATAGCACATGTTCAGGAGCTGAAGAGAGGCAATAATGCACTTGGGAGCATGCGTAACGTCAAATCCTTTGGAGTCCTTGACGTAAATGTCAGTCCACAGGCTGCTAGAGGCAGCTGAGAAAGTCTACATATTTAGAATATTTTCACTGCTTTAACCTTCTGCCACACAGCCCTTTCCGATAAGGATCAGATGCCGGTACCTCTGCTCTCCTATCACAAAAACAGTCATTTTACCTTGCAGAACTCGGAAGCTGCTGGTCTACAGCTGTCTCGACTGGTTAATGTGTTTGTGTTATTGTGTGACTGTGGTGAAACCAAACTAACCCTTCAAAACACCAAAGTCACACAATAACACAAACACACTACCCCAACAAGGCAGCCGTAGACCAGCAGCTCCCACGTTCAGTAACGTAAAATTGCTGTTGTGTGGAATTAGGAGGATTTAATGGGATACATTGGCATAAACGGGATATAATTCAATAGGTTTGTTTTCTTCAGTGAATAATTACATATATGTACATATATCTCATGTATCTACATAGGAAGCAGATCCAGGGGCCTGTATCACAAAGCGAGATCAACCTTTCCTGGGTTACCCAGACCTATCCTGGGTTGACTAACCCTAACAATGGCAATCAGGATAATCGGTATCACGACGCTGGATATCAACTTGGTAACTCAACCCAGGGTTGCTTTATCAAGAGCCGTGAACGCGCAATCACAATTATGAGAGAAGCGCAGCGTCACTGAGCGTCACTGAGCGTCCTCACAGAGCGCCGTACATGAGGGAAAAACAGTATTTCTCATGTGAGGATCAGAGATTAATTCAACTAAAATATGAGGAGGAGAAAAGCAACATTAGAGAAAAGGCCAACACCGTGGCAGCTGCAGGAGGAGGAAACATGCGTAGCAACACATAACGGGATGAATAATGTTTAGTTTTAGTTTAGATGAGTTTATTTGCACATAATGTTAAAAACAGACAGTATAACATTTACAAGATTAAAAAAAGAAAAGTGCCGGAGAGGTTAGAAGCCACTAAAAGCTTATCAAAGAAATTCCTCTGTCAAAACATCAATGAAATCACATGATAGAGAAGAAAAAGAAACGGGTGAGGAAAGAAGGAATCGAGGAGGAGAGAG
>NC_065510.1:3993884-4002944 GCF_006386435.1 Epinephelus moara | reverse complement strand
ATCAGATTCAACCCTGAACTTACCCTGCTCCGGAGCAGGATAGCCGTTCAGAGTAAGTTACCATGGTGATCTACCCCGATAAGAACTGAACCGGCTTCATGAGACCGAAAACCCAGGGTTAACCCTGAAGTTACCTCGCTAAGACATTAATCCTGCTTCGTGATACAGGCCCCTGGTCTATGCCATGTTGCCATCTTTCTACAGTAGCCCTGAACGGACAAACCAAAAACTGGCTCCGTATAGGGACATTCATGTTCTTGTGTCCACCACTGTAGTTAAAGGCTCCTCTGCCAGTGTGGCAAAAACATGGATTTGATATTGACCTTGTCAGTTTATTCATGCTGGATGTTCACATTGAGTCAGTCAGTTGTACCTCAGTGTCCAGTCTGGATGTCTGTTCGTTCCTCCGGTTCATTTTGGCGCACTGAACCAGATACTTCTTGGCTTCCTCTACTCTGCCATTGGCCAGCAGCCAGCGGGCCGACTCCGGCAGCCACCTAAAGAGCGATGGGGGAAACTGGCTTTTAAAAACACAGAGACACAAAGATATTTCCTGTAAGCATGAAGAACAGAGACTCCTCCTAACACCTCACCACCAGGAGATGATGGCAGCGACGCAGGGCGCTGTCACCGCCAGCACCAGGTGTCTCCAGTCTCGTATGTAGTAGGCCAGAAGGGCCAGGAGCATGTTCCCCACGCTCCACGACAAACTCATGACGGTGCCAGTGAAGGTCCGGTGCTTCACGTCTGTCCACTCGATACCTGAGCAGGAAGTGAGCCATGACAAACAGACTGCAGTGAAGTACATTAAGATTTCTCTGAGAACAGAAAACAGATTTTAAATACAGCAAAAGATTTTGACCTGTGGTCATAAATAACACGAGCATAAGAATAATAAATAACGTGTTGTCAGTATTATGTTTCTGCTATTTCAGCTTTAAATGATTGATTAGGCTTTTGCTCAGGTGGACAGCAATTACGATCAATTCTAATTATTCTCTGGCCTGTTTGGGTCCCCTCTGGATGGATGTTTGATGCATGTTGGGTTCTTGTTTGCTCCTCTTTTAGAGAGCTTTAATTGTGAAGCAGCAAATGTTACATTTGTGGAAGTGTTTGCTCTCATCATTTAGTTTCAACATTAATGAGACCATGAAGTCATGATTGTATGATAACGATTAAATATTCAGAAAAGAGATTATAGAGAAAATAAACAGTTAAAAATAAATAATACAACTTTAAAACTCTATAAAGGTTTTGATTTTGAGATCACAGTAACAATGAAAACATGGTAGGTAGGCACTGACACTGATGTGAGCTCGAAATGAAAGCTTTTCTGTTTTGAATCAAGTTCTTACTGAGGACCACGCCGATGATTGACAGCCCACTGAGGGCCACACCACAGAGCGCCCTGCAGACAGCGAACATGATGTAGGAGGTGGAGAAGGCCGAGGTGACTCCCAGCGTGGTGGAGGCCATTAAAGCCACCAGAAGCATCGACTTACGACCAAACCTGCAACACACACACATCAAATCACAGTACATCAGTACGTTTACATGACATCAGAGAAAATCGATTTAAGGCCTTTGCACACTGAGTCCATGTTTTTTATCCGAAACTGAACACGTCTAAAAATAAAAACAACTTAATGTTGTGTCAATCATGTTTGCACACTGAGTGACGGACACAGAGACACAGTTCATGCTGCGTCAGCTGAAAGAGTTAAATGTTGTAAAATAAGCTAATCGTAGCTGGTTGGTAGCTTTGCTGATTGTTTGGTTTGTGATGTACTAGGTCACCTGTAAATTAAATTAAACTAATTAAATGGCCTGGTCGAGCTGTAACTGTAGCTCCACTTCACTGTGCATTGAAACATGTTGCCAACTTGGTGACTATGTTGCGTCTTGTCAGAGCCTCTTAACCACTTTATTTCTAAAAAGTGACTAGCGACGAATTAAACGACTTATTCAGACCATCAGGGAAAAAGAAAGATGTTCCAACATATTATATTGTATTGTATTTCATTCCCATGCACGCTGCTCAGAGTGATCACAGTTCATGGCTCCTCTG
This sequence comes from Epinephelus moara, assembly GCF_006386435.1. NCBI lineage: Eukaryota > Metazoa > Chordata > Actinopteri > Perciformes > Serranidae > Epinephelus > Epinephelus moara. Next base: position 4,000,876 of record NC_065510.1, on the reverse strand, counting down.
AGTCTCTCCCCCTCTCTCCTTTTGTGCAGGCACATGATGGGCCTGGGGCCACCCGCACAGCAGGAAAGACACAGCCAAGAGTCCTCCCTGACTTGATTGAATTGTGTGTTATCCAGTTTGGAGAGGGAGACAAGAACCGTGACCGGGGGTCGGTTCTGAAACTCACACAATAGACCCTGTTACTGTCAGTAAACAGTATGACATTTTTGGTGGGCGGGGTTTAGCTGGAGGCAAAACAGTTCTCCACAGACATTAGCTAGCGCTAGCTAACAAGTTGTGTTGTCTTGTTTTAGACGATGGAGGAAGATGATGTGAGTGGTGCGTTCAGAAACACTCATTGTGAGTGTGGGAGTGCACTCTGACACAAACTGGAGCGTTGATAAATTGGGAGCGCTGTCTGAATGTAGCGTTGGGTTATCCAGAGCAGCGCACTCTCAGAGTGGCAGAGCGCACTCTGGACACTCTGTCTGTGGAGACGGAGCAGCAGAGCGCCGAGCGGAGTGAATGTGTGATTAACTTAACCGTTGGTTCATTCATGTAGAAATATAACGCTCCGTTTCTTCCACCAACAGGGCTCTCATTTTAGTGTAGAGCGTCAGACTGAATTTACCAACGCACCATGTCAGGTCACTCACTCTCCGGGACCGCCAGTGTTACTTGAATAAGTAAACACTGACCAACGGGACCAGACTGGCCGACCCGTATGCTCTCACTCAGTGGATGGATGATGTCACAGGAAGCCAATCTTACAAAGGAGGACCACACTTGTTTGTTTTGCTATGGAAGCTAACGTTAGCTAATGTGCTAAAAAGTTAGCGTTCCAGAGAAATCCAATATTCCTCTTAATCCCTCCCCAGTTTCTGATGAGGTGGACATGATAACCCTTAATACACATAACCTTATTCATCCCTACAACAGGAAATACTTTTTCCCTAACCTGATATGAAGTGTGCGCTGCACATGTGAGCATTTTTGATGATGGCCTCCGTCCAGTCCTTTGGTCTTATCACATTTAACCATAGTTGTCTTTGTTTTTGTTGACGGGCAGTGGCGGCTGGTTTTGAGCCATGACTCCTTCTATTCTGGCTCCCAATAACACAACAAGACAAACACATTTTAACACTCCTATGGAGCCTGCAGCCCTGTGGGGGAGAGGCAGCTGCACCTCCTGCTGATAACGTGATGTCATCGTGATGTCATCGTGATGTTGGCACTAAAAGGGTCTATAACAAAAACTAACTAACTGATCGAGGGGCAGCGGAGGACCACTCCACTGTAAAATTCTTGGTAAAATGTTAGTTTCCTGTCGTACAGGGCTGTCTGCCAGCGAGTAAAGTTCTGACAATATTCTAATGATAGCGTACACTTCAACTGACTTCAACCTATTTTTATGTGGCTTAAGATGTTTTGCTGCCACCTGCGTCCACAGGCACCAGTCTCCTCTGACAGAAACCCTAACTTTACCTAACAGCTCCCTGCCATGCTTCCATTTCTGTCAGAGTATAATTAAGAACAGTACACCCACCACATGTAGCACCCACACACTGCTGTCTCATAATACATAAAGGTCCTGCAGGGAGATAGATTTTTTTCTCTACCTGTTTATATGGCTTGATCGCTGCACCCAATGTGTGATGATGTCATTATTATGCAAATGAGCACATACATCATCTGGGAACTTTTGGAGCTTGTCCTAGCAACTTTGATTGAAAGAGCAGGACATAATATGTACATTTTTTAAACAAAAACACACTGGGAGCACTTTGAGGACTCCTCGCAAGCTCATGTTGGTTTTTCTTTTTATTTGAAGATCATGTGATATGATGAAAAGCTCCAGAACAGCTCCTGCATGACCCTTGACGTGAGATTGTTTCATAAATATGTCAAGAATGAACTTTTGAGCTGACATAGACGGGAAGTCCTTGTCAACTGAGCAGACTCCGTGCTGATGAAGATTTAAACCTATCTCCTCGTCTGAGAAGGAAAAAATAAATTATTTTTCTGTGACAATTACAATGTAAACAGACCCTGTGTGTGTGTGTGTGTGTGTGTGTGTGCAGCAACACAATCATGTGGAGACAGCATTCTGTGTTGGTAATTAATGACATGGGATTATGATGAGGTTACTGATATTTTGGGTTTTATTCAATGTAGAGAGTCATGTGGAGAATCTGCAGATGTTACCACACACACACACACACACACACACACACGTTTGTATCAGCAGAGCAGCAGCTGACTTTGTTGTTGAAAAGCGCTTTGAATCGCCTTGTTGTTGAAAGGTGCTGCACACATTAACTAATAACACAGTGAGTCACGGTGCGGGTGTTCAGGGCAGCGGCCCCCCTCTGAGGCTCATAGGAGTCGAAAAGTCTATCTTAATGTGATCATTATGCAGCTGTGACTGTTGGGCACAGAGCTCATTTGATAATTTAATACCTTAAAGATTGTATCAGTCAAATTCTCATGAAATCTGAATTATTTATTTTTGTTTATTTTAAAATTTCTGTTAAGTTTATGAGGATCCCCATAAGCTACTGCAGTGTAGCATCTATTCTTCCTGAGGCCCACAGCAACAAAAACAATGACTCAGTCAAACAAGACAGCTCCTGGTAATACAGTAATCAAAATATATGCTTTTCCATTATTTCATCACTAATCAGTAACTATCCACAAGAGGAAAATTTAGTTTGCAGCGAAAAATATAACATGATCATCGTATTAATCCGTTAAAATCAGCTCCACTTCACCAGTACTGATGCGAAAATGCTGCTTTCATGTTTATGAGAGGGTGATAACAAACCAGTAACATTTCTAACACTCTAAGAGGGAACGTTACTTTTGAATCATTAAGTATCAGCATGTTGCTATAATATAACATTAATTTACTAAAGTAATGATGCTTTAATGTTTTTCCACGGTGTCATTGGTGCTGCAGACAGAGGTGATGTCGGTCATAATTAACAACTTTATTGATCTCCTGCAGCGTCACAGTTTCAGGTGACTGTGAGGGTTTTAAACAAAATGACTCCCGAAGAACTCACTTGTCAGAAAGCTGTCCAAACAGAACTGATCCCAGCGTCACACCGAGGAAGAAATACGTGGCGAGAGCTTGATTCAGCTGTTTGTCGTCACACACCAGATCCCACTGCAGAGAGACAGACAGGTTCAAAAGCAGGCTGCACAACACCTGTCTGTCTGAGACACACCTCTCACCGCACCTCTCTCCAAACCGTCACTGATGATCACTGTGAAATTATTTTCACATTCTGACTGTCTAAACGAGTGAATTCAACTTCTGAGTTTAACTTTTGTGTAAAAACTTTATTGACTTTGTATTTGTAGAGAGAAGATGGAGGTGTACGCATCATATCCACAGCATCTAGTGGACATTAGAGGAACTGCAGCTTAAGAAACTCCATCACTAACGTCCAAATGCTCATCTAAGGACCGCCTACTCAGCTGACAACCAACAGCGCACCGCATCCATCCCCACTTTCTTTACCGCTCCTCCAGAGGTTTGTGTCCACAACCCAGTCGCCAGTAAAAATGTTGGCCTCACACTTCTGCAAACCATGGATAATTATGTTGCACAGTATTATGCAGCAGACATGTTGAAACTTTATTCAACAACGCTGAGGTTGAGGTGGTTATGTTTAGGCACAAACAACAGTTGATAATGATTAGAAAGGATCCTGCTTTGGTGGGTAATATCCTGGCAGGAAATGTAGCAATGTCACCTAAAAAGCTGCTGGATAAACAGCACAGGGTTGCTACAAAACAGTTTGGTGTCTGAAAAGCTGCTGGAAACACAGGCGCTAAATCACCACTATTTTTGTTGTTTGTTTGTCTCGATCAGTGGTCTGCAGCTTGGCGGGCATCTCTCCAAGGTGGCACGCCAACCACATCCCATTCCCCTCAGGATGGACGGTATCAACCGTGGTGACTTTTATCCAGCGCCATCATCAGGTCAACATGTTTGGTTTATGATCAAATACCTGCAGAACTGATGACATTCACATCAGCCTCAGCTGGACTTTGTGTTACTGCTGTTTAGCTAATGTTAGCATGCTAACACGCCAAACAAAGACAATGTATTTGGTAAACATGCACCTGCGAAACATCATCCAGTTAACACTGTCTCTGTGAGCATGTCGGCCACGCTGCCACTTGAAGGATTAAAAAGAACTGCTCCTGGGAATTGAATGGTTGTTTCCATGTTTTTGCTCTTTTGCTTGTCAGAGGACGTCTGCATAATCGTGAATCCTCCTCAACCACCGGGATGTTTCAGGCCCAGCTCAGACCAAAGATTCACGACGAGACAAAACTGTTTCAGATCGTCACAGAGAAAAGTGTCAGCAGTGTGAACTGGCCGGTCTGAGCTCGACTCAAGCCAGCTGATGATGTCACCTGACACTCAGCTGGTCAAATGGCCGGCGGCTGGTTTTAAAGCACATCACCTGTTTCAACAGCCAATCAGCTTGTAGTGAAGTCTGCTGGTCAAGTCAAAATGACCACAGACGCCGTGTTGGCTTGCTGTAGCAGGTGCTCCGTCCCCACAGAGCCCTCTGTTTCTGTCCTCACGGTATGCAAAGCTGCAAATCAGATCAGAAGTACAGAGAGTTGTTGACTAGAGATGATACGCCGTCTCATGGTGGTCACTTCCTGTCAACGTTACAGATCAGAAGCACAGAGAGTTGTTGACTAGAGATGATACACCGTCTCATCGTGTTCACTTCCTGTGAAGCGGCAGGTTTTTACAACGTTGTAGAATGACGTATTGCAAGTGGTTGCATGTTTCAACTCGTCTCATTGCAGGTCTTGGTCTGAACTAGGCTTTACAGTATGAGGTTCGGTTAAAAATGAAAAGCATCTTGTTGCGTCTCCTCTGAGTCAGTTGGTGTTCCTCAAAGTCGAGGAAGGATCCTTAAATGGCTGAAATTCAAGAGAGCTACGTCATTAAATCCCACCAAAGGACTGTTCCAATATCAAGGATCCTCCTAATTCTACCCAGGAACGAGTCCTTTCTTTAGAGAATTTCCAAGGATGCATGTGTGTATCCTCAGTGGGCATGAAGTACCCACAATTCTTTGCGTATGATTTGCCGGTATTGGAGGCAGGGCCTCTTCAGTGATGCACACCTGGGCACTCGCTAGCTTACTCCAATGTGTGTTCACCGAATGCTTGCAAAGAGTCTTGCCTAGCCTCTGTAGGATCCGTCCTACCAAGGAAGCTTCATTGACTTTGAGAAGCACCAAGTATTTGTTCTTTGGTTACAATAATTCACCACTTTGACTTCTCCACAAAGTAATTGTTGGTTTGGTCTAAAAACTGTCCTATTTGTGTCAAAAGGCATCTTCCTCTGTTGTTATCGAAGAACCTAATAACCTCTCATAACACTGAGATTTGAGGGTTGGACTGACTGGACAAACGCATGAAATTAGTGTAAACACTGAGTTTATTGGACACGCACTGTTTCAGTCATGGACCTTCACCACTCATCAAATTCACAACACATGAAATACGTCTTTGTACTCAAACCGCAGACTGCAGTAACCAGTCAGATCTGAAACACCACAGACAGTCATCACATCAACAACTGATAAAACATGACTGTAATGAGGCAAAAACAAATGTGTTGTTTAACGGTGTAAACTTAACAATGAGGGTTCATGTTCCAAACACTGTGTCTCTATTTGTCAGTATTTCATTGACCTCTGCAGCTGTCACCCAGATTAGCATTCAGCCCAGCTGCCGGAAGAAAATGACGACATTGTACATTTCTACAAATCAAATTTTACCAAGACATCAACGGCTTCTCCTGCGCCACCAAATCTGGGTATTTTGAGCCCAAATATAATGTTTTCTTAATAACAACTAAGTGGTTTCTGTGCCTAAATATAACTACACATTATTAAGGGCTGACATGTAAAGTTTCAACATATTCCACAACAACATCACAATGTGTAACATATCAGTCTGACTTCCAGTATAACAAACACTGAAATCCACTTCACTGGTCAGGTTCAGGCAACAGAGAAGAAAATGCTTCAATGAATGAAAATTCTAAATGTTATTCTTTTTACCTCGGTGGCCGTTGTGGAGCTGAACTGTGATTGGTCGTAGATCCACCCATGGGGACAAGGTGCTGTCCTGTTTTGTGGGTTAAGCCCAGAGGTCAGAGGGGGGTCATAGACTCTGCAGGAGCTGAGGGAGTCGTCATCTTGACGGGGGATCCTAAGGGCCAGCCCCTCTGGGTCAGCGCTCAGCGACATCCCATCTCCGTCCTCTGGGCTCCCGAGGGCGCAGCGGTGAGGAGGTGTTGCAGAGACAAAGTTGTGCAGGAGGAAGTGGAGGGGGAGGATGGCACGGGGGAAGCACAGGATGAACAGGAGCACGAATTGGAACTTGGAGAAGCCACCAACATCGTCTAAGACTTCCTCGAACCTCATGGTGACGAGATCAACAGAATCCACTCTCTGCTCGTCCTCTGATGTCTCTCTGTGTCGCTCGCTGGCTGTGAGTGAAGACAATCAGCTCTGTACAGTGAAGAGTGGTGAAAGGGAGGTGCTGTGTGTGTGTGTGTGTGTGTGTGTGTGTGTGTCCACATGATTTCTTTCTGTGTAGATGGGTTCAGGTTACTCTATTTGTACCTGTAGGTAGATTTGTTTTGCGGTAAACAGATCAACCAACAGGTACATTTAAAGGAAGTTAAAGCTGATGTTGGAGGCTGATTGACGGTGTTGTTGTCCCCAGCTGACCTGCAGCAGAACAGATCCAATTCTTCTCTGTTGTCAAACAACCGTCCAGCTTGTGAAGGATATAAAGCCCCGTCTCCACCAAACCCTTTCAGTCCAGTCCCTTTGGAACCAGCAGTAAGCCTTCAGACATGGTACCTAGACCCTGGGTCTGTTCAGACAGTCCTCTTAAATGTGGGCGGGGTTGTTGTCACTCACTGCTCCGTCCAGCACTCGCTGTATTTCCTCATCAGC
>NC_065510.1:3988372-3993670 GCF_006386435.1 Epinephelus moara | reverse complement strand
TACTGACCAATCAGACTGCAGGGTTTCTAGCTCCACCTTTTAGTACCAGATCTGTGTGCTAGGTACCCCAACAGAGGGGGGACCAAACATGGGGACGCTAAGGAACGCTTCTGTTGGTACCATCCACAACTTTTACTGTGGAGACAGAAACTATGAACTGAACTGCTCTGTGGAAATGGGGCTTTATCGATTTGCAGTGAAAATGTTGCTGCGTGAGTTTAATTAGTTGGTTTCCATAGGCTAACTGATGCGCTTCCTTCCAGGCAGCTGATGCTTTCGTGTCTGATGAAACTTTCTCAACCAAAAAGCCAAAGTGTGACATTTGCTCAAATATCTGGTCTGTTTTTGTCTCAACACATTTTATTGTTACAATTGTGTGTCACGTGTTTAACAGAACCGATAAACTGATTTACATGATAACTTATTGCTGACAGTCTAGGACAGCGGCCCCTTCAAGCTTCATATGTGTAACATGAAAGTAACTCTACTGAAGATCCACATTTAAATCAGGCTTACTATAAACACCTCTGTAAAACCTAACATGATGATGTTGACCCAAGTCTACCTGCAGTGTAACTGAACACCGAGGTGCAGCCGTCACCTGGTGCATTTTTTCATTCTGTATCACCTCTTGACATTTGCACTGTATTTATTGTTATGCACCAAAACAGCACGACAAATACCGTTAACGTGCAAACCCTCTTGGCAATAAACCTGGTTTTGATTTCTGCTGGAGAGAGTCGTGTCTCTGTGCATTTGTCATGGAAATTTTAAGCGAACTTTTGAAAGGTGGCAAAAAAAGAAATGTGTCTTAGATGCATTTCCATCAACTGGTTTGGAGTGAATTATCTGGGCTACACAAAGTGTCAGTGAAAACATGGATGCTTCACACACAGAAGATCTATACAATCAGCACAGGTTCAAGATTAGAGTCACCAATTCAGTATCTGACCAAATGTCTCCCCTTCTGTTCCTGAGATATGACGTTAAAACATGATGATGTCACAGTCAAGCTGACCTTTGACCTTTTGACCTTCATTATTTGATCCTGTGAGACATTTGTGTCAAGTTTGGTCAGCATTAGTGTATGAGTTTTGGAATTAAGGCTAAAAATATGGATTGTGAGGTCACAGTGACCTTTGACCTTTTGCCACAAAGTCTGATTTTTCAGATGGACATCGTGCACATGTAGCTACTGCTGGCTGTTTGCACACTGTGATGTGTGTGTGTGTGTGTGTGTGTGTGTGTGTGTGTGTGTGTGCGGAGTGTGTGTGTGATGTGTAGGCTTTTCAAGTTGTTTTTTGTCGTCTGTCATGCACTTATATTCTGCTGTGCACACAGGTTGTGTGATGATGATGATGATGATGATGATGATGATGATGCAATTTGTCAAGAGGATCTGTAAGAAATCAGCTGTTTGTGTTGGTGGTAACTTCCTGTGTGCTGTGTGCTCGTTGCAGCGGCTCCAATATCCGCATTTAGTGTGAATATTAAAAAAGCATGGTTATTGATGGTGGAGGGAGAGTCGTGCATTTTCTCCAGTCACTCAAAAACATGTAAAGCTTCAGGGAGGCAAAAACGAAGAAAACAAAGTCACATCCGAGTTGCCTCTCTCTGAAATTTTAAGAACAGTCCCTGTCACTGAAGGTCACACTTGCTGTCACAGAAACGTGGCTGATAACCAAACCAGTGCCAATAAGAACCAGCAGGGGCGCTAAAGAGTTTCCAGCTTGTTGAAATGTGTTTTTCACTCTAAAGGATCTTTACTATGGAAGCGAATCGTGACCAGTATTTAAATGAAAATGCATTTGCAGAAATGCTTTTTCATTTTAAGAATGTGGCTGCATTATTTCACTCATAAATAAAATTAATAATCAATCAACCTATTTGCATTTGCATTTTCTTTTTCAAGACTGCTCATTCTTTTACTTAATTAAAATGAAAAAGAAAAAGACATTTGAGATTTAATTTTCGTGGTCTGCCCTGCAAAATAGTGCCCATAATTCGAAAATGATTTGGCAATCTGAGCGGCGCAGGAGGGTGACGTCAGTAGCCACTCTTCTTCAGTTCCGTGCTGACCATGGTGCTACCCATCTAATACGGTAGGGGGCGGTGTGCACATTTGATATATGGATGCATCACAGATCATGGCGCTCCCTGAGATTGTGCTTTCTAAACATCATAATTTCCCAAAACTGAATAAATACCACACATAGCAACACAAAACTGCTTTGCTAGCTCAATCATGTTGTAACTAAGATATCTGCTGGAAAAAATAATTTTTACATGGACTGTTCATTGAGTTACGGAGTTAATACGTCTGCTGACTTGACAGTCATTTAAGCTAGTAGCAGGTGCCGTGTCTCTCAGTGTTGCAGCCAATATTTTGCACCATGATCTGTGATGCGTCCATATATCAAATGTGCACACCGCCCCCTACTGTATTAGATGGGTAGCACCATGGTCAGCACAGAGCTGAAGAAGAGCGGCTACTGACGTCACTCTCCTGCGTCGCTCAGGTTACCAAATCATTTTCGAATTATGGTCACTATTTTGCAGGGCAGACCACGAAAATGAAATAGCAATGTCCTCTTTGTTTTCTTTTTGATTATGGCATAAAATATGCAGTCTTGAAGAAGAAAATGCAAATAGGTTGATTGAAATTGATCAAATAATGCAGCCACATTCTTAAAATGAAAAAGCATTTCTGCAAATGCATTTTAATTTTCAGATTTTACATTTTGGTATCTATTTGCTGGGGCATATTTTGAAAATTAAATCTCAAATGTCTTTTTCTTTTTCATTTTAATTAAGTAAAAGAATGAGCAGTCTTGAAGAAGAAAATTTAAATGCAAATAGGACGATTGATGATTCATTTTATTTATGAGTGAAATAATGCAGCCACATTCTTAAAATGAAAAGGCATTTCTGCAAATACAGTTTAATTTCAATACTGGTCACGATTCGCTTCCATACTTTACATGAATGTGTCTCACATTTGAGTGTTTGATAAAAAGATGGGAGTGAAATCAAAAATCCAAAGATTGTTTATTAACATGATGTATCACTGTGTGAAGAAAAAATATGTCCAAAGACCCTGAACAAACTTTAGACACAAAACTTTAAACCTGATCAAATAAAAGACACTGAGACGGGTGAAGCTGTTTTCACTCACAGACAGCTTTTACCATCTGTAAGGTCATATAATAATTATTATTATTATAATAATGATATAGGGAAAAGGCTGAAATAAACCTTACTGATACATATATATTTATGGTCAACACCACAATGAAGCCCTCGTCAGTCAGAGAGACGATACTTTTTAATACTTAGGCTGTAACTTTCTTCGTCACCCTGCCATTTGCTCCTTGCACACATGCTCAGGCTCTGTCTCTGGCCGTCAGTGTGCTGGGCTGTCAACTGAGTCATCAGCTGTTCTGCCGTAGTTCTTTCTTGCTGCAGTCGTGCACGCCCTCCACCTCCCCATCACCACCCAGTCTTCTCTGATTCAGACTCATTTGCCTCTTCAGTCGTCAGCTTCAAAAGCATCAGCCACCACCACCTCCACCAGTGTCTAGACTGCATGGGGGGAATTAACTTGCTGCCGCTCAGATGTCCCTCGATCACAAAAATCTCCTTCTGGTGTCTGAACAAAAGACCTCTGTTCATCTTAATCAGCACAGATCTTCCATTAATCTGTACACTCATATTTCGCATTAAACTTTATTTCATTATTCCTTCTCTCCCGATTGAAGTGATCGTGGAAACGTCCATTTTTCTTCGAATGTGCGGTGTGTTTGTCGTTAAACTAATTCAGGTCTCATGTTGTCTTTAATCTCACAACATGGGAATTTAGCACCGAGGTATCAGCACTGACATCAGCTGTGTTGTAGCACAAGTAGCCTGCAGAGACGCTTCAATCCTTGTAGCAACCAAAAATGTAATAACTTGACCAATAATGTGACAAAATGTCCTGACTGATACTCCAATAATGTTACAGAACTAGTCTGCGACACCAGGGGTCAGTACATAATGCACCCGGCCCAGGCGCCAGTCCCCGCAGGTGGTGGGCCCACAGGGCAGCAGCTTCATGTCATTCATTGGGGCTGAGCCCAGCCGGGCCCCATGGCCTAAGGCCCAGCTACCAGACACTCGCTGTCGAGCTCCCCCAGCCCCAGGTCTGACTCCAGAGAGGGGCCCTGGTGTCCCCATACCAGGTGATGTATCCTTTTGTGCCATTTCATCGAGGTCTTCTTGAACCGCGTTGGGAGAGAGTTACAGCCCCAAGCGAGGTAGTTCAAGTATCACAGGGTCTTGTTCATGAAGGTAGAGTGTGAGATGGATTAAGACAGGTCTGATGTGGTGTCTGCAGTGATGCAGGCGCTGCGCCAGACAGTGGTGGTTCAGAGGGAGCTGAGCCAGAAGGTGAAGCTTTCCATTTCCTGGTCCTTCTCCGTCCCAGCCCTCACCTATGGTCATGAGCTCTGGGTAGTGACTGAAAGAATGAAGTCACAGATACAAGCGTCTGAAATGAGTTTCCTCTGTAGGGTGTCTGGGCTCAGCCTTAGAGATAGGGGGAGGAGTCAGACATCTGGAGGGAGCTCGGAGTAGAGCCGCTGCTCCTTCACGGTGGAAAGGGGCAGTTGAGGTGTCTGATCAGGATCCTCCTGGGCGCCTCCTGTTAGAGGTGTTCTAGGCATGTCCAGCTGGTAGGAGGCCCAAGCCCGGTTCTAGGCAGGCACATATGAGGGGGCAGTCATAAATGTGAAGGGGGCATCATACTCCAGCACATTTTTGCCATAGGTAGAGCTGACAAATAAAGGTCACTCACTCACTCACTCACTCACTCACTCACTCACTCACTCACTCGCAGGATGCGGGGACGCTGTGTGAGTGCCTTATAGAGGGTGTCAAAGCACCGTGGTTTCAAATGTGCTCACCGCTTGTTTTGTTGTTGATAACAGTGTTTTCTACATGGAATTGGGTTGTTGTTAGCTGTGTGTCCAACCCCCAACCTAAAGAAATGGACTGCACTTTGTCAGGTCTCTACCCTAAGACCTGTCCAACTTGGGTGTCCCACCTGAAGACTAAGCTCCTGCTGGTATAGCTCTTAGTGTCTCTGAGGCACACAAACCCCCTGACCACAATCAATCAATCAATCAATTTTATTTATAAAGCCCAATATCACAAATCACAATTTGCCTCACAGGGCTTTACAGCATACGACATCCCTCTGTCCTTATGACCCTCACAGCTGATCAGGAAAAACTCCCCCAAAAAAACCCTTTAACGGGG